>NC_056747.1:1227715300-1227925300 GCF_019279795.1 Protopterus annectens | reverse complement strand
TATGTCTTAGCTCTCTCTCAGGCTTGTCAGATTCTTTCTGGATCTTCCAGACTCAGAATAAATCTTCTGCTCTTTCCTTGCTTGGGACTTCCTCTCAGGTAGTTCGCCAGGCTATCAAATGTAGTTACGATGCAGCAGATGCCTCTTCTAGGGCTGCTGCTTCTGGTTCAGTTCTGAGGAGACATTCATGGCTTTGGCTTCAAGCTTTGCCCGATATTACTACAGCCAAGTTGATGGCTACGCCTCTGGATAATGCTCTTCAGTGTAGCGGCTTATGGTTTATTTAAGTCTCTTCAGGATGAGGGGAAGGCTTTACAGAAGTTTAAGTGCGTCCGTTTCTGCTGTGCCTAAATTTCAGAGAAACTACCTTTCTAGCCAACCTTTGTTCACAGGCAATCTTGCCCTCCTAAAAGGTAAAAAGGGTAGTAAACGGACTCCTCCTAAGGCCAACTCAGACTGAAGGGATTAAGCCTTCCTTTCCTGACTAACCAGGTGCTGTCTGACTATCCACCCGTTCCCAGCCACATTCCTCCTTTCCTTCCTGTCTGGCTCTGAATCACCCACGATTTTTGGGTTCTGTCAATCATTTGTCAAGGGTGCTTCATGGTCTTGATTTCCCAACCCTCCTTTTATGGGTATTCCTCAGCCTCCTTGGGAACCCCCCCACAGGTTCTTCGAGACCTACTATTCAAGGGGTACACGTGTCCCAAAGGGGAAAGGGTTTTATTCAAGAATGTTTCTAGTCCTCAGAAAAAAAGTTACTTTGAAACCTATTCTAGACCTCTCCCCATCTAAAACACCTTTCTCAAAGTGTCTTCCTTTCAGATACCGTCCCTTCAGTCCATTTTTCCTCTTTTGCTCCCTCAGGCCTTTTTGGTATCTCTTGACCTCAAGGATCCATCCTCTTTTCAGGAGATTTTTGTCTCTCTTGCTTCCAGGCATTTTCAGTTCTGTGCTTTGCCCTTTCTACTGCCCCAAGGGTATTCACCAAAATGTCTCACTCCCGTGATTACCTTTTGAAGGCTTCAAGGGATCCAAATCTTTCCTTATTTGGACGACCTGCTGATTTTCTCTAGAGGTCCTTTTGCAAGATCTTCACTTTACCAATTTCTCTTCAGAGTTCACAAACTTCAAAAAAAAAAAAAAAGTCTCCCCTGACTCCTCCTCAGATCCTGTCTTTCTGGGGTGCAGGATTCCTCCAAAGGCATTAACTCATTTCTTTCTTTCAGACTCTTCTTCCCCTGGCAACCATTACAGCCAGGGAGTTTGAGATCTCTGGGCTTTGTGGCTTCCATCATCCCGATGCTCCCTCTGGCTGAACTCCACATGAGGAAGTTCCAGTGGTTTCTGAAGTCGGAGTGGCTTCAACATGCGCATACTCTAGACTTTTCGGTTATTCTTCTCCAGTGTCTCAAGAAATAACTTATGTGGTGCATTCACCAGTTGCCTCTGAATCCAGGGATCCCTTTTCAGCCTCCTCTTCCCTCTCAGGCTCTGTTCACAGATGCTTCAGATGTGGGACGGGGAGCAAAGTTTGGCTCCTTGAGGATTCAGGGAGTGTGGCTGCCTCGTCAGTGGGAGCAGTACATCAACATCAAAGATATGAGGTCGCTTATGCTAGCTCGTCAGGCCTTTCATTCTCCTCTCTCCAGGGTCTCTCAAGGTATTCAGACAATACCACAGTCATGTGGTATATCAACAAACAGGGGGTACGACATCTTACAGTCTTTGCGAGCTGGCACTTCCGGTATGGTGACTCTTTTAGGCAGTTTACATTCCTTCGGATCAGAACATTGTGGCAGCCAATCTGAGCAGGTCCTTCAGGCAAACCCACAAATGGATGCTTCACAGGAATGTGTTCCTAGACATTGTTCACCAAAGGGGTACTCCTCAAGTGGAGCTCTCCGAGATTCCCTCTGAACAGACAACTTCCTCTGTTTTGTACCAGAGTCCCAGGTCCTCTGGTATGGAAGGTAGACGTCTTCTCATGTTCTTGGAAGGGATGTTTCTTTATGCATTCCCACCCCTTCCTCTCATTCAGAGAGTCCTGTTTTAAAGATTCAACATAATGCCCCCAAAATATTACTGGTGACTCTTAGCCGCAACAGCAGGTCCTGATGGAGACCAGGAAACCTACTACTAGGAAATCCTACTTGTCTAAACGGAAAAGGTTTTCTATTTGGTGTCTTTGTGACCTAGAACCACTTTCTGTGGATGTTCCTTTGGTTCACTTATTTGTGCAAGTTGCTCAATGCTGGTGTGGCCTATTCTTCTATTAAGGCCCACTTATCAGCTCTTTCTGCTTGTCCTCCTTTAACACCCCCATTAGCTTCTAGATTTGAGGCTATGCAATTTCTTAAAGGTGCCCTTAATATTAGACTTCCCTGGAAGCCTGTTCCTCCTCCCTGGGTTCTTAATTTCACTCTGGAAAAAATAACTCCGGCTGCTTTTCAGCTTCCTTGCAACATTGTTCTTGGAAAACAGTTCTTTTGTTAGCACTTACTTTTGATAGACGGGTGTCCGAGTTGCAAGCCCTTATGGTTTGTCCACCTTTTTTGATATTTCATGAGGACAGGATGTCCTTGCGAAGGTGGATAATGAGTTGTCACTTAATCAGTCCATTATATCTGCCTACCCCCCCCTCTGCAATCTGGCATGAGAGGGTGCTACATACCTTAGATGTGCATAAACAGCTCAGATTTTATTTGGATAAACTAAAGCTATCAGAAAATCTGATCAGTTTCCTTTCATCTTAGGTCTTTAGGTTTGGCTGTTTCCAAGGAAACTATTTCCACTTGGATTTCAAAAGCTATTTCACTTTGTTACACTTTTCATGGATAGAGCCTTCCTTCTGTAAAGGCTCATTCCACTAGAGCTGTGGCTTCTTCTGGTGTTTTTTTTCAAAGACTTAGACACCAATTCCATTCTTGAAGCTGCTACCTGGACTTCTGTGCATACCTTTACCAAACATTACCAGTTGGATGGTATCTCCAGAGCTAGAGCGGGTTTTGCTGCTGCCATTCTTCGTGGCTTCTTGGAGAGCTCGGCTGTTTCCTCCTCCCAGGTTTCTTCTTCAGCTTTGGCACTCTCCCATTTGTAAGGAAACTGCAACAGTGAATGTAAGGACATAGTACAGTTGTGTAAATTCTTACCATAATAATAGATGTCCTTGCCTTCACCGCTGCAGTATTCACTCTGGTCTTTTTTCCTTCCTGGATGTGCAGGTTCTCCTTGGTTTTCCTTGGACTGCTGTTCCTACTGGGGCAATTACTTCTGAGGATGGTAAGCCTGAACATCACCTTTATGCCCTACCCTACACGCAAGGAATGTGCAGGTGATGTTCAGCATACCTTAAAACAACGGTAGACTTTGGTAAACTGAATGGACAGTGGGCTTCACAGCAGGGAATCACATTCATAAGGAATACTGCAGTGGTGAAGGCAAGGACATCTACCATTATGGTAAGATTTTACACACCTGTACTTTTCGACCACTGTTACTAATGAATCTTCATACAATTTCAATTATATCCATGGGGATACTTTTTTCCTCTCTACCTCATTTTTCATATATATACCAAATACTACTTTAATAGAAGCTGCAAGGAGGCTCTTCCACTGGACATGTTTAAATTTACAGAAAACATACAATAGCACATACTCCCCCCGGGCCTGAAACTGGTCTTTCATAATCAGTGTTCTATCCTGAACAAATATGGATTACTCTACTATCTTTTATAGTGCATGGAACTCCGTGCTTAGGCACCAATATTCAGAAAGAGACATCTGTTAAGCTCTAGCACAGATTCTGCCTGCAGTCCATACTGACACAGCACCCCCTTCTCTTACAAATTTAGGAAGTAGCTAGAACAGGATATGTGTTCACCTGCATTTGCTCAGACCACCACAATCCTGAAACACAAATGTGCATCACTATTCAGAGACTTCAATCCTCCAGGATTTATCTGAAAATCAGACCGAGGAACAGACCAAACAAATGAGGCAAAAATCTGACCAGTTTACAGGTAATGTCTAGGTGAGTGTAAACATAAGGGACAGAGTCACACTGCCTGACAGCACTCACCAAGTGCTTTACAACTTTGAAATCCAGCAAAAAACATTTTTTACTGCAACCAGTAGTATATGGAACAAAGCCATTTGCACCAGAAAGAATTTGGACGGCCTCGCTATCATAACCTTATGTGCTCTCGACATGGATTCCAAGATTCAACCATCTAACTTTGCTCTCAAGGTTAACTTCTTGTCACCTACGCCTTGAACACAGGTTACGATCAGCTACCTAGTCCATCCCATTTATTTCATTTTTATATGGGCGCCATTTTCGTAGTCTCTCTTACCGCCTCCACTGAAACTTTTCAAGTCTTATTCCACTGCTTCCTCAACGTAATTTCACATTTCTTCCCCCACTACAAGGCAAATATCACCTGTACAAAACTAAAGGAACTCAGGGAAGGTAAAAGTTGTTACTAAAAAAATTTAAACAAACCTCATAAGAATTAAAGCATCCTAGAAGCACAAGGGTACTAAAACTTTCAGTTACCACAATACTAGAAAGCACCGCAAAAGGGTTATGATCAGAACCTAGACGTTTCTGAACAAAAACTAGCTGGTAAAGAAACAATACAATATACTATTAAAATAACAATGAAAAATGCAAATACAGAACGGGGGGGGGGGGAGAAAACATTTGATAATTTCCTGACTTATACACAAGCTCATCTGTCACCACATATTGTACCAAAACAAAGGCAACTGACACAGACCTATACCTACCCTGACTAATCAGGCTTAACGCTATGAAAACAGAAGAAAAAATCAACACTTGCATCTGAAAACACATGGGCTGAATGACACGCAATAGCAAAAAATAAACTACTTCAATAACTGGCTTTGTTTTTGTTGTCATTTGAAGGGAATGCCATTTTTGTCAACTTGGGAGAATAGGATTATGATGCTTCACCAGGGATGACATGCATCTGCCCCCTCTAGGTGTTCTATTATGTTCAGTGAAGTTCCAACTATCATCTTGGATCTTGGCCTTATTAATATTGGGGCATCTTGCACCATCTCTTGCATATCACCACCACCTGTTAACTAGGACAAAGCAGTCTCCAAAATAAACTTGAAACCACAGACACCTTCCACCCAAGGTAACTTAAGAAATTTCTCTAAGACAAACTTCCCAGTCTTAAAATGACAGATAGACGAGCTTCAAATACCCACGAAACCCAGTCAACTCTGCTTAACACAAGGAATCATGCTCCACCGCACAAAACTAGCATGTAAACAGCTATATAGATGAAGCTGTACCCTATAGGAACAAGTGCAGGGCAAATCCAGAAACAAATTCCCATGGTGGAACCATAACACAAACATACTACAATAGACAAAAGAACAACTCCCAGAACGAAGGATCGTAAACTTCAGCAACACCAAGTTTGAGGCTAAAACATCCACCAGAGCCGAATAAACCCTTTCTAGTTGTACTCATTCTCAGAAGCACAACACAATGCTCTGAGCCGATTATGAATGATGGTATCTATAATGGAAATTAACAAACAGCGAAGCTATAGTCAGGTTAAATTTAGCTCAGACATTACCCCCTCTTCCATCTACCCCACAAGATGTCTATAAACAGACTTGCCTCTAGACATCACACAAGATAAATCATAAAAAAGCGCCATCAAAAGCTAAAAACCCTGCACTACCATTTCATGACAATACCCCTGGATGCTTCTTAAATAGCATGAAGCATGATTTTGGCACTCCCACCTCAGCACCATTCAACCTCCATTCAAGTTTATACCACGCAAATGAACAGTTACAGTAACTTCCCTGCATAAGGGAGAACTTCTACACACCAAGGCAATTGCAGACCCACAAGTCTAACCAGCTTCATATGCAAAGCAATAGAAAGACTTATAGAATTAAGGATATAGAGAACCTTCAAAACAATGGATCCATCTCAGTCCAGATTTTTCACTGGCAGATCAAGGCTTATACAATCTGGAATACTTTTAAAAATCACCACCAAAGCAAAGATTAAAGATATAACTGTACACACATGACTCAACATGCCCATAGCTTTAAACACCCCCCCCCCCAGGCATACCAGAAAAGCTCAACAAACTGGAAAACCCCCCATATCACCAGCTGGATTGCTAACTGGCTCACTGACAGGATGCAGAAGATAAAAAAACAGGGGAAGCTAGCCCTGGAGAAAGACTAGCCACCGGTGGAGTTACCCCAGGGTTTCACCACTGGACCTCTCCTGCTTTGCAAAGAGCTCTATCTGATTTAAGTTTGCAGATGACTGCAAGGTGGGTGCAGTCACAGACACCAAATGACTTTGCTATCCTCAAAGAGGGTTTGCCCCCCAAAAAATAAACTAGTGCCAGAATCATGGACAAAAAAAAAAAAAACACAACATTAACATATCCTTTTAGAAGAAGCCTACCCCAGTTAAATACCACAATTGACAATCAACCAGTAACAGCCGATACAGTAGTTTGGGATTTGGTAGCTTGAGTGGACAAGGACATCCAATTTCTATCAGCACATGCCCACAATCATAAAGTACTTCTATACAACACAACTTATAAATAAAAGGGATTATGGCTCTAGATATGTCATTTCTCCCCCATTACTCAACACCCTCGTTAGGCCAATAACAGAATATAATGCCCCCCTTTGGTATTCAACTGTCTAAGCACATGCAACAACTGGAATGCCCAGAGATACCCTTCTAAAATATAAAGGCCTAAACAATACGTCCTACATGGACTACCTCAAACTCCAGTCATCATACAAAGTACCCTACAGATTGCTATGAGGTGACCTATGTCTGGCATACAAAGCATTCAATGACAATACTGATTGTGTGGCAAATGACAGCAGAAATACTCCAAGGGATCGAAATCTCTTCTGCAAGATGGTTTGCAGGACAGGTATACCTCGCAAGGGCTACCACGGCTCTAGCTCAGACTTCCCATACACCTTTAAAAAAATAAATAAATAATAAAAAAACGCTCATCCTTATCTATATTTAAACACTACTTGGATCTTTGGATAGGCAATAAAAAAAAAAAAAAAAAGGCTTATCCCGGACTGCGTCATGCACTACTAATGGACAAAGACACCTCATAATGCTTTATCCCATATACAGCTCACCTCAAAATAATCTATGGTATGTTACCAGTTATTCACACCAACAATAATATAAAACTACTAATCATGAGATGAGTGAAGCCAATCTACCACCACATGGGATTCAAGCATCAAAAAGGAAACCAGCTAAGCTTAAAATGGCTAACAAGGGTAACGAACCTAATATTCAACTGTGAACCTACGGCTCTAGGAGGATATATTGTTGTAGCACCTCCCACAACACATTGCAGTCATATGCCTTCTCAGAGTTCACAAAACATTAAAAAAACTCCCAAAACCTCTCCAACAACTATCCAAAGACAAGCAACTAATACCCAGTTGGAACAGGCCTCCCCACAAGGTTCTGACCCAATATAAACCTTAACTATAGGCTGAAGCCTTCTTTCAGGCACCCATATTTTGGCCTGCTAAGCAAGACTAAGCAATGCATAACAGTTAGAAAGCATGCTCCATTCTCTCAAAGAAAATGGGAGATAGCAGCAAAGTTCAGCATTCCAAAGTTCCAGTAGTTTTCAATGCAACAAAAATCACACGATGTTCCACTCCAACATCCTGTACTACTCACTGGAGCTGATCCAAGAACAGCCTGGGCAACAGCTCACCTCACCCTCCAAAGATAGTGGATGGTATGCCAGGACCTCTAAGACCACCCCAAGCCAGTCACTACAGCCACATCAAACTCATCCTACACACACACTCACACAAGACAGACCTTCACCCTAGAATATGACATTTGCTGCATTTCTGGTCTGTTGGCACCAGATGCTCAAATCTTGAATGCCCCCCACTCTAATTTTATGACTTCCTCAGCATAGCAGACACCAAGCCAATAGTCACAGACTGCATTCTGGTTTGTGTAACTTGCTTCTCAGAATCCATATTCAAGTTATGCCTGTTTGTTGTAAGTAACCAATGCCATTTCAATCAACTATCCCTAAAACAGAGTCTGAACCAGAGTAACTCCCTCATGTCTTCCCAACCATAATCCCCAAAAAAACATGCAACTAAACAAATGCCTAATCCCCAACAATTACTTCAAAACACCCACCCCCAAAGGCCACAATTTCTTGTTGGCACAGCTAAGTTAACAACCTCTACTTGTATGCCCAAAGTAACCATGGCCAACACCACTAAGTACCAGGAATGTCAAAATGTGGCTGGCACGTCTTGTGATCACTCCCAACTTGCCACCACCTTAATTAACAAGATCTTGAGCATGAGCCAGTAGGTCTGCACACCCTCAACCTCCCTACATACATAAGCAGAAGATCTTCTAGAAGTGGGAGGTACACTTTTCACAAAGATTAAGGGAGAAATCTAAGTGTTCAGAATATTTTCACTATACCCTTGTATTTTGTAGGCCTGCCCTGCGTTTATAGCTGCCTAACCTATCACATCAAGTGCTAAGATGACTGCTCAGCACCTCCTGACCCAAGGGTTCAGTCATTTTAGCCTCAGTTCCATTGACAACTATAAATTCATTCAATCACGGACATCTGTCCTAAGGTATTCCGTTTCCAACAAACGGAATGAGTTTCCTTGCATTTCACATACAGCACTTATCATGGACAACCCGCAATTAGCATGATGTCAGAAACATTCAGCAAGCCATTCCTCCCAATCTCTCCCAAGTACCTCCATCATCCTTCACTAGTACTGAAGTCTCCAACAGAATAAGAGTCAACAAATAAAAGCACCTATCCCCCAGGTCACCACAATGACTACTCCAAATAGTCATTAATAGATGCATGCACACAAAACTTCTTTCCACAACTCCTTAGTGTCAACAACTCCTTTATCAGTATTAATTCCCAACTGTATGGCATGTACTTGGAGGTTTGTAAGCATCCCCAATACCTGCCAAAGATAATTCACTCAAAAAAAAAAAAAAGTCTGGTTTCAGTATCAACACACACACAGAAGAAAAAATTGCAGTCATAGCTGGTACTTCTCAGCATCCCACAAAAGCTCTGGTGCCTTACCAGCAATGAGGCGATTCTCCCACATCCCAACAGCTAGTATGATTGGCAGAGGCTACGTAAACTTTGCTAGGAAGGAGAAAGTTGTACTATTACTTTGACTGCGATCACAGCCAAACGTCTGTCTTGCAGTTAAAAAAAAAAAAAAAAAAAAAAAGTTAAAGTAACCTTTCGGACTAAATCCAGCATGGCTGCAGAAGTGGTTCCTGTTATCTCTGTACTAAGTAAGGCTGTTTTTTTGTTTTTTTAAATGAGCATCCAAAGGAGAAGCACCACACTTTGAATCGCTTTGGATTAACACCTTCCAACAGGCTAATTTACCAAACCAACTTCACTAAAGGCCAATTGCTCTGGACAACATGACATTCTACTGCACAAAAACACACCAATTATACTGGTGGAGTGTACATAGGTCAATAAGGAAATTAAATTCCTTGATCTAGTGCAGCTGTCTTTTTAATCTATACTATCAAATAACTGCATTCATTATTTACAAAGCATCGATGAATACAAAAGGACAGCTATTAAAAAGTGCACACACAATCTCTGTAGTGTTATATTTTCTTCAGGGGGCACGCCACTAGTTTTAATACATACAAAATAACACACTCTTTTCAAAATTAAAAAAAGATGGGTGCTCCCTTGTGATAAAGGATTCCTTTAACTCCAGTACAGCTACAGAGAACAAAATTATGCAACTATGATACAATTCTGTAACCACCTTCTCTCCTCTTGAAGAGTTACGTTACAGAGAGCTATGTCTCTAAAGCAGACTTTGTATGATCAGCATGTGAGAAGTGAAAGAGTAATATCTGAATACTC
The DNA here is from genome assembly GCF_019279795.1 of Protopterus annectens. Lineage (NCBI taxonomy): Eukaryota > Metazoa > Chordata > Ceratodontiformes > Protopteridae > Protopterus > Protopterus annectens. The sequence continues at coordinate 1,227,915,312 of NC_056747.1, read as the reverse complement.
ACCATCACATACCAGAGGGAAATTTTAAACTGCAGCTTGAGCTTTTCAGTAGCTAGAACAAAATATACTACTTTACACCATCATTGTACTTACTGTTTATCTTTACATCTGGTTTCTCCTTCTAGCACATACAAATAGTATGTACAAGTCAGCTACACTATTTAAGTCTTTCTTTCATACCCTGATAACCATTATCGTAATGTACTACATTACTTCGTTAACACAGGCAGTGGGTAAAGGTGTCTGCCTCATGCTAGGGTACAGAGAAGCCCTATTAAAAGTTATTTATAGCCAATTTGAAAATATAAACAAACCAGAAACTAAAGTGCTTGAACATGGCTGCAACCGTTTGTCAGTCAAGCAGAGAGAGGTACAGTGATCCTTTGCAATCTACCTTCAAAGAAACTCCTAGACTGCAGGCTGTACGCAAGTAGTTAAGTGGAACCTACCCAATCACAAACCTGCTAAAGATATAACACACAGGAATGACTCGCACTTAAAACTGCAACGCCAAATCAAAGATTAATAATTAGATTCAAAACATTAGCAAATCTCAACGAAGGGACTCCACAATCATTCACTTTAATTGCTTTTGATCTGCTTGGTGGGTTTATCCGAATGAGTTTAGTTGAAAAGACTAAAAAGGAGGCCCAGGGAGAAAAGCTTCAACATATTACAAACATTTAAAGACAAATAAAGCCCAAAAATCCCTCAAATGGAAGTGCTGTAAGTAACTCCAAACTAATCCAAATAAAATCCCAACGCGGAGGCAATATATTAATTGAGTGTAAGCGCTTCAGCTTTGGGATTTTATTTGGATTAGTTTGGAGCTACTTACAGCACTGAGGGATTTTGGGGCTTTATTCGTCTTTACAAGTTTTTGTGCTGTGAGTATGGCTGAAGGCAATATGAGAAATGCTTGAGCACAAATGCAGACTTCAGTCGTACAGGCTGTTAATAATAAGAGACTGTGAATGTTTAACTTAACAGCTTAATCCACTACTAGTAGGTGAACTTCCTGAGGCTTTCGAGACTTTGATACAAAATAAGGCTATAGACATGAAGATACCAGACTTGAAAAGAAGTACAAAAGGCTTCAATATCAACGATATCATTGAGGCTTGTTTACAGAAATTTGTTATTCCTAGAAGGCTCAGTTTTGAACATGCCTACGTATAGTAATACCTATATACTGCTTTTAGCCAAAAGGCAGAATATTAACTTGGCAACGAGTAAGCAGTACGTTCAACTCTTGACTTTTTTCGTCCTATTGAGAAAGAATTGAATGATGGCATTGTCCGACAACAATTAGAAATGGAGTGTTTACTGGGAGATGAACAGGCTGTGTATTTGAGTGAAATCATTGACAAAGTGAGTGTATGAAAATAAACTGCTGCTGCAAAAAAAGAAACTAGTGAGATATTTATGATTTCTCTCATCAAAATGTGTTCACTTGGACCAGGAATAGTCCTGGACAAATTAGCCAGGATACCAATAAGAGTGGTATCTGTGGATTCCTCCAAAGAGCTGTTGTGGAGGAAACTACCAATCCAGTATCATTGTGGAGGAAACGACCAATCCAGTATCAGAAGGTCCTGTGTGTCTGTATACTCCACTCCATTGGTTCAGTTACCTTCGGTGGAAGGACTGAGCTCTGCCTCTGCAACCATTGATGCAAGACCAGTTGTGAGACGCAAGATTCTGTCCGGACAGCAGGAATCACACAAGCAGGTTTTTTCTATATTTTCTCTGCCATTTTGGACTGCACACAAGAGATCTGCCGGCGCAGGGACTCAGCAAGGTGGACACAAGAGGAAAGATCCACCAGTGAGTTTTCAAACGAGACTGTTGAAGAAAATGTGCGGTTACGGCAAACAGGACTAGCGTGGAATATTTCGAACTATGAGCTTACGGCAGCGGAGATTCAACTGCTCTCAAAAGGTCTGAATTACATACCCACAGTAAAGTCCGACTTTAGTGATATTCTAATACAAAAATGTTTGTTCGAACAGTGACATTGAAGAAGCTGTACAAATGTGAAAATGGCAGTGATATGTTTTTACATAAAACAGTGCCATTTGTTCCAAGTATGCCCACAAACGTGTAAATATTCTTTCAGCCTTGTGAAAAAGATTTTTTATGTTAGTTTTTGTGGTAGTAATGTGTTGAAGCATTGAAATTTAACAAGAGGACCATTTAGCTATTTTTAGTTTACAAAATAATCAGGATATAATTATTCGACCCTCATATAAAGATGGGCCCGTGGTTGTATTGGATGCAATGTACTTTGCTTGTCTTTTTCGGCTTTTCTCGGTTAGGGGTCGCCACAGCGGAACTCCGATCTACTAATGATTGGCAGTTAGATTATATATGCTTTCTGATGTGAATGTTTATAAAACTTGTCACACTGGATGTTATTCACAAAATGAAAAGTAATGTCCAGTCAACCCTGTATGAAAGTGTGTGTTTAGGCATCCTCAGTAAATGTTTGATTATTTCAGTGTAGAAAATCCCCTAATCCCACAGATGCATGGTCTTCCTAAAATACATAAGGACCCTCTGATGCCCAAGTTCAGACAGATAGTGGCAGGGGCAGGTTGGCTCACTGAGCCGATCTCCATTTACCTTGATAAGGAATTGGAAAGTTTTACAGGGACATCGTGTTGCTTTAAGGGATACTGAGCACTTTTTAACTGATTTGTACACATTCATGGTTGAACAGGCAAATGAAGGCTTCGATTTGTTTGTAACTCGATGTGGTTTCCCTTTTTACATGCATCCCAAACAAGGAAGGCTTAGAGATGGTTAAGGCTAGTCTATCGAGTCATGGGGGATTATAAGGAAGAGTGGATTTTATCTGTTTGTTGCTGGAAATAGTATTGGAATGTAATGTTTTCCTCTGACAGCAATTATTATGGACAAACATCTGGGGTGGCAATGGGCACTAGTTGTGCCAACTCCTACACAAATCTTGTCATGATGGAATGGGAGAGGAGATTTATACAAATGGGAAACTCTGGAGTTAAATTTTATAGAAGATTTGTATTGAAATGGTGACCATGAACAACTTTGAGTATGTGGAAACCATGAATAAAAGTAGGGAGTTTTTAAGGTTTATCTGTCACTGTTCAACCTCCAGAATTGACTTCCTGGATGTGACATTCTCCCATGAAGGGTCACATTTGGAAACATGTACATACAAAGGAATGTTATCTTTCATTTTTGGAGAGGACTAGTATGCACCCCCCCCACACACACACATGTTTAGCAACATAGTGGAAGGGCAAGTTTTAAGGGTTTCGAGGCTTTCCTCGAATTATATAGATTTTCAGAATGGCCTGGACTATTTGGGTAAAGCCCTCAGCAAAAGAGGGTATTCTAAAAAGGAAATTGAGCAGGCATGCTCTAAGGTAAGAAAAGAGAGAGAAGGGAGAGGCAAGCCTTATTTTTCTGATGGACATGGAAGGGTGACGGGCAAGGGTAAACAAGATCCAAGAGCTCCCGTGATTTTGCCTTCTGCCGAAAATGTGAATAGGATGAAACAGATAAAATAGAAATTGGCATATTTTATTGGTTGACGAGGAAACTAATAGTAGGAATGAAACCTAGGTACACATACAAAAATAAATTGAGTTTAGACAGCTTTGTTATCCTAGGTTATTGAAGTCCCCCACTTTAGTAGATGTAGGCACATGGAAATGTGGAGCTTGTGCTTTTTGCCCACATATTGACGAATCTAGATATTTCAGGCACCCTGATACCAGGTACTTACGGCAGATTAGATGCCTTGCTGACTGCAACACTAAGAGTATCGTACATGTTACCCACTATGTGATTTGTTTTAAATATTATGTGGGCAAGACGAATAATCAACTTAGGGATCACATGTATTGTATCAAGAAAGGTCAAGATTATAGTGCCATTGCTAGACATACACTTTCAGAAGGGGAAACAGTTTCTTGTTTCAGGGCCTTCAAATTGAATGCGAAAGTCCTAAGTTAGGAGATATGGTGAATAACACAATGCGCAGAGTTAAAATGGATTTTCCGCTTAGGGGACATGGAGGGGCAGGGTTGAATGATACAGTTCCTTTGAAGCCAATATTGAAAAATAGAAAACTGAAGCATTGAGCTAATATGAATTATTTGCTGTGTTCCACACTATTTAAAATGTTTTTTATTCATAATTCTTAGATAATTGTTTATACTAATTTTTATTAATATTATTTATTATATTATTATTATTTAATTTCTACGTTAAATTGTTAATCACTATGTAATCCAATGCAACTACTGTCTGTTTATTTTACTGTGGAGCTTTTCTCCCCGGGCCTCCGCTGAAAATGGACCCACGTCCAGTCGGACACTCCCAGCCAACAAATTTAAATAAATAAAATAAATTTATATTATGTTTTTAATTAGTTGTATGCCTTTATACATTCATGTTTTTTATGTCATTGTCTAAAACATTCTTTACGTTTTGGAGGGAATTAAGTGATTTTATTGGATGCGTTTCGATATAAAAGACAGGCTGTTTGTACAATTTGTTGTGTGTCTGATGAAGTCATGATTAGCATTAAGAAAGCACTTACACTCCAATATCTTAGTTTGTTCTGAAAAGAGACTTTATTGCCTCAGCTTTGGGATTTTATTCGAATATTACAAACATTTAAAAAGTCAACACAATAGTTAATTTGATTAAACTAATATGAAATGCAGTATAAAAGATATTTCTATATTTAATAGAAATTGAATATACAGCATTTAAAAAGATATACTCATGAGTTTGTCAAAGAATGATTAGTGCTTAAAAATTCAAATAAATTTAGGACAAAAAATATTAATACTGTAGTTATGAGGTGGGATATTGAGCAGCTTCAACTTACGGCTTTCATACGGTTTACATTAGAAATAAAGAGGTGTTAAGGGCGAGCAGTATCAAACTATCTATACGGCTTGGAACTGCTAGAAAAACTAAATACTGTTGTAGGGTAGTCGTGAGACACCAACTGTTGAAAGTTTTTTTTTTTTTTTTGCCTCACATTTTGGTCTGTTCCTCACGGTATGTGGTTTTCTATTAAATCAATAAAAACTGAAGACACAATGACTTTTGACTTTCATCCCCAATATCTTTCAAAAAATGCATGCCAACACAAATACTGTTATTCTAGCAACTTTCCAAGTTATAACAGCAATATTTAATACCTGTGCCTCTTTTTGGGCCCCCCCCCCATTATTTTAGACTTTGTCAAGATTTCTTTGACTAAGAAGGTGAGAGGTATGGTGGGGCATAGGATTCAGAGGTTACACAAACGGTTTGACGATATGGCAAGCTTAAGATTACAGTAGCATTACCCTGGAGATATGCAGGTACAGATCCACTGATCAACAGGTGACATTTCAGTTATATTTTGAATAGGTTTACATTCAGAACAGATTTCACTGGCACTGGGATACGTCTCCATAAATTATACTATTTAAACACAGACGGTAACCTGCAGTATTAGACAAATTGGTTACAGTGACGTGATTTTTGTCTAAACAGTAAAAAATCTATTTATAGAATTAGAACTGTATCAAGTTGTTAAATGCTGGGAAATTTTCTGATTTATAAAGAAGCCCATGCATTTTCGTTAGGTGATGTAGTTCTAGTAGTATACAAGCTAATTTCACTAATCATCTTCTTTTGGCTTTTCCTGGTTAGGGGTCACCACAGCAGATCACCTGTCCGCTCATGATTGGCAGTGGAGTTTTACAGTATTGAGTTGTCAGCCCAGCGCCCAACCTTCCACAGAAGGCACACACATGCATGCACTCACACCTACGGCCAATTTAGAGTGCCCAATCCACCTACAGCATGTCTTTGGGATGTGGGAGGCGACCACAGGGAGGACGTGCAGACTCCGCACAGAAGGCATCCCAGCCAAGGATCGAACCAAAGAACCTCTTGCTGTGAGGTGGCAACGCAAACCGCTGCACCACTGTGGCCACCCCCCAAGCTCATTTCACTAATACAAAACAAATGTACAGTATTTATAAGCAAATAAAGAACTATCAGTTGTATATATTAAGTTATATACTTTAATAGTTTTATATTTGGAACATCTGTTTTCACAACACACTAAACATATGCTAGCACACAAATGGTGGCTGTTCCATGACAAGCATGTTCCAAGCAAATGTCAAGAAATGCTAGTACCAGCTCTCATTAACAGTCCCAGCCACTTGCACAGTTATAACCAGCCAGAGTCACATTTTACAGATAAAGCCATCACATCAAATGCCAACAAGATCTCACAGAAGTGTTTTGGGAGAACAATTTGTTAACCAGGTCATTCTGCTGACCAATGTGAACCTACTTCAGACTAAGAGGTAGGGGAAGAAATGTATTGGGGGGGGGGGGGGAGACGACAGCGCAAAAACATGATAATTTATATATGAAATTAAACATGGGCATATTTTGGCATTTTTCCCCCATGGGGAAGATTTCTGAAAGGATAGTAGCAAAACACTGAAAGGTATTAGTTAAATTTGTAAACTAAGATGGATATGAAAAATAAAAAGGTCAGCTCTGATAAATAAAAACTGTTTTACCCCTTGTGGCATGACAGCATCCCAAGTTTAGGTTATTGGCATAAGAAATGATCATGTCAGGTGCGTTTAGAAATTTCTTGCGAAAGAATTTATAACCGAATTTGAACTGTTGTACAGGTTTTTAATACCAGATGGGGCAGGACTACACAAGTTTCTGATGAAATGGAGTTGGAGGCTTGAGCCAAGTATTGATACACTACCTGTTTATGTGGTGTGGCAGAAAGGAAAAAGGAGCACTGTTGGTGGGTATGACAAGGCATTTTACGTTTTGCTCCTTAACGTACACCTGCCAGTGAAGAAATGAACTGGAGAACTTAAAAAAAATGGCCTAGAAGAAGAGATCAGTAGTTTTCAACGAGCTCCAACGTTCTAGCAGACTGATTTGATACCACTTATCTTACCGCTTTATTTATTAATAACATCCGCTTGCTATTCATCCTCCTAAGTTCTTTTATAGATTTTGGTGATACCTTATGCATTTTAGGCTGATATACAAATGTAATTGTTAATGCAATCTACTTCAACGGTGTATGCGAGACGTACTATTGCTACTGTTATTCCTTAAAAAAATACGCAAATGCGAGCTCATCACAATTTTTTTAGTTTAAAAAAACGGATGTGTAGTAACATTGATGTCACTACATGGTGCTAACCAAAAACTGCAAACCATTTAGCATTCAGAAGGGACGCCTCACAAAAACTAATCCCAGCCCCACATATCAATCCTAGTAAGCGTACTCTTATCACAAATGGATCGTTTACACGTCACCGCTATCGCATACTCCGATAATTACTTTTTTTTTTCAAACGAGCCATAAAGTATACCATTATATTACAAAATAATATAGTAACGTAATACATGCAATGGTGTCAACATGCTGCTCCTTTCAAATCTACCCTAACGCAGAAACGTCCGACAGAGACGGATGAGATTTCTTTTTCATATGATCACCTAACTTTTTCGTTTCACACAGATCGAAACATTCACAATAACGTTCGCGGACTATTACCATTAACTGAATATTTTAACAAAACATTTCCAGCAAAACTAAACTTCGGGGCCATAGACAGCGGGCAGGACTGCAAATGTGGCAAACACAACTATCAATGTTATCCGCACTCGTAACAAAGAATTCCAAAAACAGCAAGGAAACCCGAAAACAGTTCTCGCCCATTCAGACTTGCATCATTCATCAGTCGCAGAAATATCTAAAAACAAAAACTACTGCACTAGACGAGGAATTACTCTTCAAAGTGGCCTAAATATGGGTCAAGAAGATCCAACGAAGAAAAACTACAGAAAGCAAAATTAAAAATTAGATACAAACAGAAACAAAAGCAGTCGGACATGATAATTTCAGAAACGTGAATGTCATATGACAAAAATATCCCTGACAATCACACTCGGAAATAGTGACAACCACCGGCAAACCAGCAGTTATAGCAACGACAACTATAGAGCACCTTCCCCACCCACGGCCCGATGCTTCCCCACGGTTCACCCTCTCTCAAAAACTCATTGCAACTCCTAAAACCTACTTCAGAATAATCACAACACAAAAGACGGTAACCACTCGCAAAGAAGACAACTTTCCCTACCTTAATCCAACTTCTCAATTTATTTCACACTTCCCAGCGATTTATTTCCCCTTCAGTATTTTGCCAATCACACAAAAAATCAAAATGGCGGCTACCGGGGCGGGAAGAAAACCAATATCCCCACCTTCTCATCTAATTCGCAGAACTGGCCAATAAACGTTGATGAAATGCATAAAAGACAGTATCGCTGTAAATTATGGCCCAATTGAGAATTAACTATTCTGCTATAGTATTACAGGTGTGTAGTGCGGAAGTGTTGCTTGGTGAAACCAGCCAATCAGTTTTGTTGCTGCCACGATGGAATACAGAACTAATGAAATAACAACTAATGTTGACAATAGTTCCATGTTTCCGGGTGCAAAACTTTCTTTGACGTTTAGATGGGAGGGGAAATACAGTGAGTGAGTGTGTGAGTACGCGCGTATTATATATACTCATACATACATATATAGAGAGAAAGACGCACACAGATATATAAATACAAATGTGTACATACTTTTCTGTGTGGGTCTATTGCTATTTGTACCTGTCCGTACACGTATAGGTTCACAGGACGATACTAGGCTAATGGCCCGGAGGCTCTTATAAACCCGCCCAAGAATTTCGCCCATGGTCCCACAAAGTCAGCACATGTTTTTCCCTGTCCAGCAGGGACACAGGTGGGATCCCAGGGGTATTTATTCATTCATTTGACTTTTGTTGACCGGGTTGCTCAGCTCCAGGCGTCCAGCTGGGACAGAGCCCTTTTTCATTGGAGACCCGGGAAAAAGGCTCCACAGTTACTATATACAATTAAATTGACTTAGTACAAAGGTAATAATACAAAATCTCAAGAATATATTACAGTTGCAAGTTTAACATGAATGGCAATTTGACTCTACTTAGCATGTATTAAGATAAAGCACAGTGTACAAAAATAATACAGATAAAATTTATAAGGCAAACAGTGTAGTTAAAGGTAAGTAAGGGTTTCTAAGCTTAGTCATTCAACTGTAGAAAAGTAATACATTAGTACATATTAACTGGCTATGAATGGGAGATGAGGTGGTCGAGTACCATGAGATTTAATAAGAGTGTAGGTTAGAGGTGGAGCTGTAGGAAAGATGGCTTGCAGTGATTGAAATGAAGAGTGATTAGGAGGAAGGTAGGGTTTCACAGATGTAGAAGAAAGGTGAGAGATTGGATGGCCTAAAGAGATAGGTCAGTCGGCGGGGGAGGGGGGATAGCACAGACATAATTTATTATTGCTTAAGTGATGTTTGACTGCCTTTCTGAATTGCAGTTTGGTTCTAATGTGACTGATATCGAATGGTAGTTTATTCCAGTTTTCAGCGGTGTGATAGCTATAAAGGTTTTTTCCTATGTTGATCTTGGGTTTGTGGATGGACCGGAGATATTGGTCAGAGCTCCGGAGTGTTCTTTTTGGAGTGTAGGAGGAGATGACAGATGTGATGCTGGGGCAGAAATTGGGCTGGTATAGGATAGAATGAATTAGATGAAGCTAAGAGAGGAGAAGGTTATGGGGGAATTCTAACCAGTTCAGTGTTTTGAGTGCTGAACAGTGGTGAGAAGAGTATGGTAGTTCAGCAGCAAATTTTGCTACCTTGTTGTAAGTAGACTCAAGTTTAGCAGTAAGTGAGGTCTGTAAATGATGAGAATTTGGGAGCCATAGAGAAGGGTTGGTAATAGGTAGACATTCGATATAGCTGTTTTAGCATTACTTGAAAGAGTTTTTGTTTCTATAAAGGAGTATAAAGGGTTTTCTTAATGTTACTTAGAACATGCAGGTCAAATTTTAGCTGGTCATCAGTAATGACTCCTAGTAGTTTGGTGTGGCTTTCAAATGTGATGGGTGTGTTATTGTGGGAAGTGATGGTGAAGGATAGTTTCAGGTGGGACATTGTTTTTGTAACAAAGAGTACAAGTTTGGTCTTCTCTGGATTCAAGATTAGAAGGTTTTGGTTGAACCAGTTTTCAATGGACAAGCAGGAGTCCTGGGTTGTAGTATGGAGCTCAGGAAGGGTATCAGCAATGGTGATGTCTGTGGAGTCATCTGCATATTGGAATAGCGATGAGTGTGGGTAGAGGTATATAACTGATTAGTAAAAATATTAAATAGCAGTGGTCTTAGAATTGACCCTTGGGGTACTCCCATCTGTATAGGGAGTTCAGGGGAGATAGTAGAGCTCCATTTGACAGACTGGAAATGGTTGCTGAGGTAACTAGAGAACCAGCTGATAGTGGTGGTGGATATGTTTAATTGCGAGAGTTTGTGTAAGAGTAGGGGGAGGCTGTATTGAATGCCTTTGAGAGGTCGAGAAAGAGACAGGAGACTAGTTTATTCTGGTCTCTAGCTTGTGAGATGGTGCTAATGAAGGAAATGAGAGCAGTGGAGGTTCTATGTCTATGACCAGGACGAAAGCCATGTTGGGTGGGGGTGAATAGGTTCTCTTGTGTAAGGTGTTGTAGAATTTGTTTGTGTACACATTTTTCAAAGATCTTAGAGAGGGTTGATAGAATTGCTGTGGGCCTATAGTTGGATAGTTCGGTGGAGTTACCTCCTTTGTGGATGGGAAGAGTGTAGAACTTTTTCCATATGTCTAGGACTTTTGCTTCAGTAATAGATCAGTTGATGAGACTAGAGATGGGTTGGGCTAAGGAGTTGGCAGCTAGCTGGAGAAAGAGTAGAGGAAGACCATCTGTTGAAGGAAAAAAAGGTTTAAGCTTAAGGAGCAGAGATTTTATGTATCTGGTGGATACAGTTTTTAGGCAGAAAGCAGAGGAGGTGCTAAAGGTATTAGGAGGGATGGTGGGTGGGGTGGAGTTACAGTTTGTATGGTTGATAAGTTTACTTATGGAATCTGTGAAGTAGGAGTTAAAGTTTGTAGCAGTTTGGAGGGGAGTGATAGTGGGGCTTGCTATGGAGGATGTGATTAATTGTATGCCAAAATTTCTTTGGGTTATGTAGGTGTGTTTCGGGGGGATTTGAGTAGTAGTTTCTCTCGTCATTGTTAATTGCTTTCTTAGTAAGTTTATGAAGTTGTCTATATTGTTGGAGGTGAATGGGCAGTTTAGATTTAGTCCAGAGCTTCCAATTTTTGTCCCTTTGGGCCATTAGGGAGCGAGTGGAGGGAATTAGCCAAGGGGATATTGCAGATTTTATTCTGACATTGTGTATGGGGGAAAGGGAGTTGAGTATATTAAGGAATGTGTTATTAAATTTTGAGACAGCTTTGTCGATGGGTAACTGTTTTTGAAAGGACCAGTTGATGGCTGAGAGCTGAGTATTTAGTTCATTAGGGTCAAAGTATACTTTCTGTTTCCTATCCAATCATCCAGGCTCCTCTTAAAGAGGGCTAATGAGGTACTCTGCTTGACATGGAGAGAAGAGGAAGTGTATTCCACAGATGAGGGAGTCATTTGGACACAAATCTATACCGCCAACAAATTCTATTACTGTCACAGACCAGGTTGAGACCTTGCGTGCGGTTTGCCGAGTGGAGTTTGACTTATGGATATGCAGCAACTCCATCAAGGCTGAGTCTGAGACAGCCTTGTATGCCAGACACAGGTCACCTCTGAGCAGTCTGTATGAGTCTGAGTAGAGGGACAGGGCTTTTAGCCAATCTGTATAGGATAGGTGTTTGAGACCCTGGATTTTCCTGGTCAGGAACCTCTGTGGTCTCTCCAACTGCTACATGTGCTTGGCAAGGGGGTCTGATAAAGGAAGAGTACAGGGATGTTATGACCTCCTTGTTCCTGGATGAAGTATCCTTACTTATGAGGTAGGCCATGTAGAAGCCTTCCATACAAGGGAGGCAACATGATGGTCAAAAGTCCGGTTGCTATCAACTTGGGTGCCCAAGTTCCTCATGACTTATTGCGTGTTTAGTACATTGTTATTAATGTGATAATTACTGAGAACACCATTTTCCCCAAAGGAGATAATGATGCATTTCTTGGCATTCAGTTTGAGGCCATGCTTCTGGCACCAGGCATTAGTTTGGTTAAGGCTCTCTTGGAGGATGTTCACATTACTAAGGGAATTTATGACAGTGCCCAGCTTGCAATCATCTGCAAACTTGGTCAGCCAGAGAATATAATAGGCTACATTCACATATGTGTGCATGTACACACCGTGTGTGTGCACTCCCTTCTATTTGGTATACATTTTATACATGTCAGCTGTTAGGAACTGAACATATTGCTATAGTTTTGACCATGACATTAAGACCTGCTCTTTCAAAAGTTACCGATTTCCCACTTAAACTTATACATGTTACAGATTCATATTTATTTCTTATGCAAAGATGCTTTGCCGTTAATTGCATCGGGGAACAATAACTGCAAAAATTGTAAACTTTCTCGTTTGAAGTACAAAAGTGTTCGTCTTTCTCATCCCTTCATTTGATTTTAAAGAACAGTGTTAACAGTTTTCTATGCCCAGAAGCATAGCTCTCAACCAGTCAGGGACAAATGTCAAAAGACTCAGGACAACTAGGGACATTTTTAAAATATTGGTACTATCAAGGCATTGACAGAATAACAGCAGGTGAACATAAATATATTTGTGTATATGTTCTGAAGTAAAACAACTCTAGAATTAATTGTTTATTAAGTGTAATTAATCATTTTTTTCTGAAAATGCCTTACTTTTAAAAGGGATTAAGAAGGACATAGGCTAAAATTTGGGCTGGCTATCGAAGACCCAACTATTACTCAACGTGCTTCTCAATTAACAGTACACAAAACCAATGATCGGGAAAGTTGAAACAATTCAATGGAGACACGGCGAGAAGAAGGTTGAGTAATAGACGGGTCTTCGATAGCCAAACCCTTTTAGTTGACGTGCGACTTTTTAACCAATCGTCAACATAAGAGCAGGCGTGTTTCTCATGTTCTGTACTTAAATAAACTTTGTGGGCTTTTTTCTAAATTTAGTATCTCGGAGTAGGCATGATTTTTTGTTCGTAGGAATGTCGTGAAAATAGTTTCCAGTAAAAGAGGTTTTGGGCGCGTGTGATTTGGGTGCTGTAACTAGACGTTTCTCTTGCAAGTATCGTATTTTTTATAGACATTGTGTACTTGGAACTTCACTTGCCCTTTAGAAGTCATTGTTAGTGCACGGTAACAAGCGTAGGTTTTGTGATTGGGGCAGTCAGCCCAGCATTCCTTAGTCCTGCATATTTATTTATTAGCAAAATGGTTTTGTATTAGAACATTACCCCACCAGATGCGCAGTAGCAAGGACCGCCCAAAGCTCTCCCACCACTCTGCTTGTAACCTTTACTTTTGGAATTGATGAATAAACATCGGAAGATCATCGCCTGCAAAATGAATATGCAAAGCATTGTAATTACTCCGGTACAAACCCTTATCTCTTTTATTTGCTAATACCAGGATTGTGACACGACAGCAGTCCAATTTCCAGTGATTAAAAGGTCCAATCATTCAAATGAACACAGAATATACTGCCTTTATACAAGGTATTACAATATTACACTTAAAATTACAGTTCTTTAAAGGGTGAGGGGTGCGAGCATATAACATACTACATGTATACAGACTATTACAGTATAAGACAGACTTGAAATTACAGTTCTGTAAGGGTGCGGGTGGCAACCTTTCTGGGAGGTCTTTTTATTGAATTTATTTATTGTCCCACTGCCTATTGCTGCTTTATCTCCAGAAATATGTGCAAAGAAAGGTGGGGGGTGCCCCCCTGCTAAACCAATTACTGCACAAAATTATAGTACAAAATAGGTGTGGGGGGGGGGGGGGGGTTGGCGTGTCTTTAAGTAGTTCACTGTTGCTGTCACTTGAAAATAGTGTATTTCCTCCACAGAAGTGTGTTTTGCTTTGTGATTTTTTTTGTGTTTTTTGACCCTACAAAGATTCTGACCCAAATAGTTGAACGAACCTGCATTTCTTTCCTGCGCCTACTGATATTGGTGCCGATTTTTCAGTTTGTCTGACTGCTGCCTCTTCCCCAATCTGGCATACAGCCCCCTCAGCTCTTCACTGTGTTAACAACTGTCAGACAATGAATATTCAGCAAGTCACTTGGTAATCTGTATGGTTTGTCACTCAACTGTGTTTTCCATGCAAAGTTACACTGGCTTGCCCTGCCAATCATGTAAGCCACGCTTATTCCTGCGAGGAAATTGTGGTGGGGTAATGTTCTAGTACAAAGCCAGAAAAATTATTAAAATTATTTATTTTAGAAAAATCTTGATGAGTGGATGGGAAATAGGAAGTACACCCCGGCGATCACTTCTGTGGCTCTGCTCGACAGGGGCACAGGAAAATAACTTTCTTGGGTGGCATTAAGCCAGGGAACCTTGTTGGCTAGGCTTACATAGGCCCTTGGGCTGATAGCCTAGTATCTACCTATGAACCTATAATTGATTGTCATTTTGTTTTCAGGGGAAGCCCGCCTGCACCCACGAGATGGTACCCATTTTCAGTGGAGTTATGGGGAAAGAAGTTCCACGTTACATCACCCTCTGTCTGTATTTCACAGTTTCTGTAGCTAATTTTACATATTAAAAATCACCCACATAGCTAAGTTCTAAACCATAGTGGAGGTAACTCTTAATTAAGCAGCTGGGATGTCCACAGAGGTAGGCCGTAAACAACAGGTCCTGTAGAGATTGCACCAAAGCAATATCTCTGCACTTTCTTACAAATTGTTTGATCTGTGCATGGCATACAAGATGTTCCTGAGACTCCCTCTAATGAACTTTTTGCATGGCCACAAATCAATTTGCATCAGAATTACTCAATATAGGGATTTAAAGTTTACTTGCGACATAAGTAAGATATGTTGGAGGAACAGCTATGTGACTCAGAATTTATTTAACGAGCTTCCTGTCCACATGAAACAGAACCCTTGTCTAACCCTAGTCAAGAGAAACCTTGGCCAGACTGGATGGGAAATCGGGAAAATACCCATCTACAATGGATAGAAGCAACCTGTAAGTTGTACTGTACCTTGAATGCACTATTTAAAACACCTCTAAGGCACATAAACTTGCGAGATGCATTTGGGTTGCTTGGCTAGGTTTATAAAGGCCCCAGTGTTCATTAGCCTAGCATACATCTATGAACCTTTGTGACATTTTAGATGATTTAGTTAGACTTGTGCATGTTTTGTGCATGCTTGATTATAGCAAGCTCAGATGCTCATAAGCCTAGTACTTATTATACAGCAGGAACTTCTTATTGTAACATTTGTTAATGTCTGTTATGTATTTCACAGATAAAGATTCTAGTTGTCTACTGATGTACTATGTTCTTCATCTGTAAATATGTTGTAAGTAATTGCTATGTAAATTGTTAATCGCTATGTAATCCAATGTAACTACTGTCTGTTTATTTTAACTGTGGAGCTTTTCTCCCCGGGCCTCTGCTGAAAATTGACCTACGTCCAGTCGGACACTCCCGGTCAACAAATATAAATAAATAAATAATGTTATGAATTTTTTTAGAGCCCTATACTCTATAAAATATCGGCCGCTGTGGTGCAGCAGTTAGCATTGTTGCCTCACAGCAAGAGGTTCTCCCGTTCGATTCTCAGCTAGAGTGTCTTCTGCGTGGAGTCTGCATGTCCTTCCCGCGGTCGAGTGACATTTAAAGACATGCAGGTAGGTGTGTGCCTTCCTTGAAGGTTGGGCTGGCAACTCAGCACCGTAAAAATCTACTGCCAATCATGAGTGGACCAGAGTTCAGCTGTGGCAACCCCTAACTGGGAAAAGCTGAAAGACATTACTAGACTCTATAAAATTGGCACCATTTTACAACCTCTCACATGTCTTCTTGGTAATCTAGCCATCACATCATCATGTCAGTTGAGTGACACTTTGTTTTAGTTTTTTGGTGGCTCTAAATAGCTAAACATTAGGGCTTCTTATCCATCAGGTATGCTAAACCCACCTTAAGCTCCCATCCGCTGTGACCCATATTCGTAGCTTGTGAGGAGACCTACACCTGGGCAATGTCACATTGTTGCAGAGAAGTGTTTTCTTCCTAAATGCTTACCCTCTCCTCTTCCGGTAGTACCCTGTGGGTGGCTGCTGCAATAGAATTCAACACCATTCCACTCCTCACTTCCACATGGGGTTATTATTGGCAGGACATCTCATCCACAACCAGACAAGGCAACACTTGCTCTGTTTTTCCTGATCTTCACAATGGAAATCAACTGTGTAAATGTGTTCTGAGTAACACCTAGGACAAGCACATTCATCCTTGCTGCTTGCATCATGAATCACCCAAGCCACAACTTAAACCCAGATTCACCTGGGTCCGCTGCACCACCGGCACAGGCTTCAGTTCCTTGACTGTTACAGTTGGAGCTCTACTATATCTGCAGACTGTATTAGGTTTTGCAGCCTGTAGATGGGGGGAATTTTCTGTAGCATGGATACTGCTTTTATGAAAGATGTACTGTATATGATGCAGAGCAGACAAACCATGAAGAACCTTTTGATATTCTGCATCATAAGACTTCTGAGCTTTGTTCTTGAGGCCAGTATGAGTTCTGAAGCCCTCTGTTGCTGAATGTAATGACTGCTTGTTCCTCCCACAGCTCAGACCTATTATTTGGGAGCTGTTATAGGTCAGCATTTTCCTGTATTACTCTTAATTGTCCTCAGTTTTGTAGAATATAGGCTTTAATATTGCCACAGGGGTATAACCTGTTACTCATAAAATGTTTGATTTTCTTGTTAATCATTGAAGATTTGTGTCACTAATGTTAGCCATTAGAACTGTGTACTTTTTCAGAAAATGCATGTTGATGAAATACCTGTTCTATTAATCGAGTCAATGTAAAGCATAAGACAGTCCCAGTGAAAGTGCAGTAAAAATAAGGGTAGAAAAAAGTACAGCCTAAATGAGGAGAGAGTATAACTTTTAGTAAAACAAAATATAAAGTAAGAGCTTTAATCCCTTGTTATTACAGAGACGACTTCTGGCATTTATTACTTGGTTCCTTGCCACCATCGGTTGGCTTGACCTTTAATGTAATGTAGCAGTCTCCTTATTCTGCCACGTACAGTTGTCAAGGTAACTTGTAAAACTTTATAAGGTTTCTGATTTCCCTAATTTTTAGGGGAAGAATGTTTCACAACCCACAACAAAAGTTCATAAAATCAAGTAGTATATCCCATTAATGTAAGCTACCAGTCAAAAATCGATGCTTTAGTGGGGGATTTTTAAGAACGTCTTAAAATTAAGATAACCGTTTAAGCTCCCTGGAACACTGTCATTCAGTATAATCAGTCGCATATAGTATATCCCATTAATGTAAGCTACCAGTCAAAAATTGATGCCTTAGTGGGGGATTTTTAAGAACGTTTTTAAGAACGTCTTAAAATTAAGATAACCGTTTAAGCTCACTGGAACATTGTCATTCAGTATAATCTGTCGTATATATTCTTTATATATCTTTAAAAAATAAACAGCTCTTAAATCTTAATGACATACATGTAGAATAAAATCCTTTTAAAATTAAGGCAAGCAGAGTGCTTATACAAGATGTTTCTTTTCCTCTTTTTCTGATAGCATAGTTGTGGTCATCAGCATATGTACTTAAAAGTTCTAGTATATCTAGTCAGAAGTTGTCAGGAGATGTAAAAGACTGCACAAAAAACATTAACAGATGAATGATATGGGTGTTCATATTATATTCCCATATTTGTTGGGGAAAAATGAGTATCTTGCATTGTATCACCAGGAGGGACAAAGGTGTCTTGATCCCATTGTTTGTAGTGAATGTTCAGTCCATAATTCAATAGAGTTAGGACCTTATATTTGGTTATCTCTAGAGGACTTAGCAATGTGAAGGTATCTCAGCTTAAGTGGAGTGTGGAGGCTGTTTTTCTGTCTGAAATAGCAATTGTTTCTAAGAATGATGGTGTGGATAATGTTAATAGTGATGCAGATGATTGTATTTTGAATTTCAAAGTGACAAAATTACAAAATGGAGGTTTGGAAAATAATATCTTGGTGTGACTTCTTGAACAAGAGTATTCAGAGGATTCTGATGCGGTTTCCTGGCCTGATATTTTATTTTATTTATTTATTTCTGGTTTGATTACCGGGGAAGTCCACTGGGCCAAAATGATCCATTTTCAGTGGAGGCCCAGAGAGAAAAGCTCCAAGATACATTATTCAGTTTAGAATAAAAAGATACAAAAGTGTAAAACATACATTATATAGTACAGTTACAAATAAGTACATTCAATGACATGCATAGTCAACAAAATTCATTGTGGGTGGTCTTCTGGGTTATACAGATTCATTTGAGCAAACACTCATGCATTAGGTATGAAAATATTTTATATACATGCATACATTTAAGTAAATGTGGATGCACTTTACATGCACACTTTTAAAGTATGAAGCTATTTACAAAGTTGAGTCATGTGATAAGTAGCTATAAGAGATGAGAGGAGCTTAGATACACTCATAGGAAAATAGCTATGGGAGATTATATAGAGCTTAGGAACCTGAGAGAGAACCCCCTGGGGACATATACTTTGAATGATTAGGTGGGGTGAAGGCAGGTACATTTCCATTTCATGGACAGATGTTTGAAAAGCTGGGTTTTGAAGTTTTCTGAGTGTGGTATGGTTCTTAGAGAGGAAGTAAGAGAATTCAATTTTTTGCCTAGTGAGACAGAGAGGAGAAGTTGGTCAGCTGGACATTTGGGTTTATGGATAGCAATTAGGTTTTGATGTTCAGATCTGAGAGTTCTGTTGGGTGTGTAAGGGGGGAAGGATATTTGTTAAAGCTGGACATTTTGTAGGGTGAAATACAAGTCTGTGTGCAGTGGTGAGTTGGAGGAAGTCTAAGTAGTTTGGGAGTTCAAGCCAATTTAGGGATCGTAGGGTAAGGCAATGATGGGTAGAAGTTTTGGATTTTGTGGCAAATTTAGAGATTTTATTGTAGCAGTTTTCTAGTCTGGAGGTACTAGAAGAGGACAGGTAAGTTAAGAGAGGGGCTACGCATATAATAAGGAAGGAAGTAGATAAGTAGTGGCCAGAGTATGCCTAGTAGAGTAGGAGAGAAAGTGATTGTTCCTGTACAGCATACCTAGCTTTTGGTGGGTTTTCTTAATATTTTGTTGAATATGGATGTCAAACTTGAGCTGTTCGTCAATAGTAATGCCAAGTAGTTTAGCGGAAGGAACCACTTCTCTAGGTGAGTTGGTTTGACTAAGGACTTTGAAAGCATTTTTTGTTATATGAGTATGTCTTAGTGGGAGGGAATAGTAGATTTTTTTATTTATTTGCATTGAGAGAGAGGTGGTTTTGGCATATCCAGTTTTTAGTTGTTGAGAAAGCAGTTTGGGTTTTAGTCAGCAGTTCAGAGAGGTTTGAGGCAGAGCAGACTAAGGTTGAGTCATCTGCGTATTGAATGATTTTGGCATCAGGAATAGCAGTGTGAAAGTTATTGATGAAGATATTAAAGAGCATAGGCCCAAGGATGGATCCCTGTGGTATGCCAGTTGGGGTAGGTAAGAATGAAGAGGTGGAGTTCTTCCATTTGGCTGCCTGAGATCTGTCTGATAGGTAACTGGAGAACCAGGATAAAGTGCTTGGTGAGACATGGAGGTTTGAGAGATGATAGAGGAGGTGTTTGTGGGAAACAGTATCAAATGCTTTAGACAGATCGAGCAAAACTGTAGAAACCAAGTGTCCTGAATCTCGGGCTTGATTGACAGTTTCAAGGAAAGAGAGTAGAGCAGTTATAGTGCTATGGCCTGGGCAGAAGCCATGTTGGGTAGGTGTAAGGAGATTGTTTTGGGTCAGGAAAGCCATAAGTTGAAGATGGATGCACTTTTCTAGGAGTTTGGAGATTGGTGAGAGCAGAGCAATAGGGTGGAAGTTTGTGATGCTGGTGTTTTTGCCTCCTTTATAAAGAGGAAGAATATAAGCTGAGCACCAGAGTTTGGGTACATATGATTCCTTTATAGATCTGTTAATTATGATGCTGATTGGGAGAGCTATACCATCAGCAGCACATTTTAGGAAGGAGGAGGGGATATTGTCAGGAGCATTAGAGCAAGGTTTAAGTTTGGACAGAAGTCTTTTTATAAAAGTTAGAGACAGGTTTGAGCTTGAACATAAAGGGAGGGTTATTAGGGGAAGTAGATGGGGAAGAGTGAGGGGCAGGTGGGTTATTGTTGAGAAAAGTCTTGGTCAGGTCAGAAATAGTTTCTATGGAAAATGAGTTAAATTTACAGCCTAGTTCAAGGTCATATTTGCTTGGGTCAGGACAGGGGTTATTCTTGGATCCTGGATTGAGGAGTGAGTTTATTGATTTCCAGAATTGCTTGGGGCTCTTATTGTTCTTGGACTGGAGCTTGATATAGTATGATTTTTTGTCCTTGGTGATTAGTTGTTTTGCAAGGTTACAGAGCTGTTTGTATTGGAGCAAGGTATTGGGCAGTTTATTGTTTTGGTAAAGCTTCCATAGTTTGTCCCTTTGGTGCATAATTTGTTTTGTCAATTACACACAATTATATTGTAGCAAATTGTTTGTGCAAGGGAGAGGAATCGGCTGCAGCTGCTACTACATGTGAGAAGAGTGTTTATGGGATTCTGTTAATAACACTGAGGCAAGGAATGGCTATTTTGTCATGAAAAAAATGGTCATATTCCTCAGTTTAAGCACAGGTACTGGTACACTGATTTTTTTAGTAACTTTGCCAGAGCAACATAGATCTGTTGTAACACTGGTGGACTGGATTGGTATATTGTATGGGATAGTAGTCCTTGGTCTTGGTGTAGATAATACATCTGTATCCGTTCAAACTGGAACCAAATCTCTTTTGTGAACTGCCTTTGAGACTTTAGTTTAGCAGAAAAAGTTTTCTGCATTCATGAAAATCTTCTTGCACGCCATGGAATGACTTTGTAATAAAAGGCACTCCTGTTTTGTTCAAAACAAAATTGAAACTATAGTTTAGGATTGCTGAAGTAACAGACATTGAATTATGAACTTTTCTAGAAAGCAAATGTAGAACTGTGATTAAACACATGCTAGCAAAATGTAGGATGGGGAAATGAATTATTATCAGCCCCCATTTTCCACATGGGATTAGGGCAGATATTTTCAACCTTTTTCATCTCATGGCACACAAACTAATTGAAAAAGTCTTTTGGCACACCAAAAAATATAATTTTTGCCTGACAAAAAAATAGGTATAATTTTGATTGATTTAGAAATTCTTTTCCTCTTTTTTACTTGCATTTAATATTTAATGAGATATCTGAGCTTGACATTGTTTTAGAATGTCTTTTGCGTGAGGCTGAATTTTGGACATGCATACTCTTAAATCTTCTTCCGTGGTTTCCAGCCGTGACCTATTTTTTGTTCTTAATATTATTCATTGCGGAAAAGCTTGATTCCTACAGATATGACATGGTGAAAGGAAGAAGTGCTTCTATTACTTTTTTTGTAATATTGGGAAATTCACTTTTAAGAGGTAACCAGAATTAAGTAGTATCTGTTGTTGAATGTTTAAGTTTTAATCCTCTGTCATTTGTTATCTCTGTCAGCTCATCCTCTTCTGTAATATTTAAATTTGCCAGTTTGCATGCATTTAAGACAAATGGATCTCTTATCCAATCCAAGGATAGTATGTCAACTGAGGGAAAATATTTCTCTATTTATTCTAAGTAATCTTAAAGCTTATAAAATTAGATCTATAAGACTTCCATTTAGTTTCCACCTTTTCGTTAGCTCAAGCATTTCTACTGCATTTTCTCTTCTGATTATTTTTTCCCCAAAGCATTAATCTTTTTTGAAAGCATTAATTGTCAGTGGAAGTAAGAATATTTTCACATTCTCCTTGCATACTTTTATTAAGTGTGTTCGAAGATTGAAACAAATCAGAAATAAATGCATCCTTATTGCATCAAAGCTCATCACTGAAAAAATCGGCTAACTGAGAATGTTGTTGTCAAAAAAGTTAGAACTTCCTCTTTTAGTTCATAAAATCTTAATAGAACGACCATGAGATAACCAACTAACTTCTTTTTATTTATTTATTTATTTATTCTACACCTGTTTACCGGAAAGTCCGACTGGACAGAGGTCCCTTTTCAGCAGAGGCCCTAGTATACATAGAGTTCTAGTTACAGACAGTTCAGCAATTTAACAAACATACAGAATACTATATTGATAGCAAATAATCGAAATATAGAAGACATACATTTATTTCATTTCATGGAAAAAAGTTCCATCATAGCTCATATTGCTACAGTTGCAGTTGAAATTATCGAGAGGGTTATACACATACAGAAGTAGCTGCTACAGGTGTGACTGAAATAAGGAGGGTTATAAACTGAACATATGAAGTTATTGCATCCTATTATTTAAATAAAGAGGGTAGAAGATTGTTTGGGAAATCAGGAAGGCCTAATCAGGGGAGTAAGAAGAACATAGCCAGGTGTCCACTAGGTGTGATTTGAGGAGCTTTTTGAATTGTGAGAGAGAGCTATTAGAAGTTATTGGGGTTGGCATAGTTAGAGAGATTTCTCAGCTGAGTTGTTGGCTTTAGTGGTATCTAGAAGGTTTTGGTTACTTGAGCCAAGAGATCAGGATGAATTGTATGGTTGAATGAGTTTTTGGAGAGAAGGGGTTTTATCGGGTTGGTGGAGAATTTTGTGGGCAAAGGTTAGTTGATTAAAGTGTAGAAGCTATGGTAATTCGAGCCAATTAAGCTGTTTTAGTGCTGTACAATGATGTGATCTATCTAAAGCTCCAGAGGCAAATCATGCTATTTTATTATAGCAAGATTCCACATGGTTTAGGTCCATTTTGTGGATATTGGTTAATACTGGGGAGGCATAGAGGAGGGTTGATAGGAGGTGTTTGCAGGCTATGGTAAATTTTGTTTTATTTGTAAGAAATGTATCAATATAGGAGACCTATTTTCCTGTGAACCTTTTTGATGGTTTGGGCTATGTGAATATCAAATTTCAGGTTATCAATTTCTACCCCGAGCAGTTTAGTGTGAGTGCTTGGGGTGATTATAGTTTTGTTCCTGGACAAGATATTAAAGGACTGGGAAGATGAGGGGAATCTGGTTGGGCTAAAAAGAAGGAGCTTAGTTCTGTTGGGATTTAGAATTAGCTGGTTGTTATTGAGCCACGTTTCTACTGACAGAAAGGAATCTTGGGTTTTGGTGTGGAGGTCTTCCAGTGTGGGGGCAGCACATATTAGGGTGGAGTCATCAGCATATTGTATTACAGAGGCTTGTGGTGCTGATGTCCTGAGGTGGTTAGTGACTAGAGAGAATAGTAGTCCAAGGATTGAGCCTTGTGGAACCCCTAAGGAGACTGGAAGAGAAGAGAGTTGGAGAGTTGGTGTTGCCATTGGACGGCTTGCAGTTGTCCTGTTAGTTTCAAAATCATGTGATAGTGGAATTGCTGAGGTTTAGAGTGGGGAGAATACTGTTCATTGTGATTGACCATGTCAAAGGCCTTGGATAAGTCTAAAAATATGGCTGATAACAATTCTCAGTTGTTTCTGTGGTGGTTAACAGTGTTAGTAAAGGATAGTAATGCGGTGGTGGTGCTGTGAAAGGGATGGAAACAGTGTTGGGTGTTTGATAGTAGTTTGTGTGTGAGAAGGTAGTCCATTAGTTGGGTGTGCACGACTCTTTCTAGTGTTTTGGTTAAGGGAGATAGAATGGCAACTGAGTGATAACTGGTGAGTTCAGTGGAATTACCTCCTTTGTGCAGTGGTAGAGTGTGGGAGGTTTTCTATATTATGGGTACCTGACTTTTAAATATTGAATGGTTTGAGTATGGCTACTGGATAGGCTATTGCTTCAGCTGCACTTTGTAGAAATTCTGCTGGAATGTTGTCAGTGGCTAGAGTTGTTGTTTTAAGTTTTTGAAGTAGTTTTCTTTGTAGTTGTTACAGATACTAGATGTAGGTTGAAGTGGGAGGTGGAGACTTGGAATGTGGTGCTGTTCTGGGGCAAGAGGGGTAGGGTTACTGTCAAAGCCTTGAGAGTTTGCTAGGGATTGGATAGTTTCTGTGAAGAATTTATTAAATTGGGTTGCAATATTATCAGAATTGTTGGTTGTTGTTGGGGCAAGGGTGATAGATTTACCTGGTTGAAGTATGTTATTAACTGCTGCTCAGAATTTGTTTTTTTTTTGTATGTTTATTTTGGGTGCTTTGCTAGTAATTGATTTTATCTAATTTCATTAGGTTTTTTGGTCTCATTCTGAAGTTCTGTATAAGTTTGCTTAGTTGTTTATGTTTTATTTTTATGAAATTGTTGCCAGGCTTTGGCTCTAGCCTTGAGTAGGGATCTGTGCATACTTAGATTTTACTCTGATAATTCAAGGGGGTGCATGGGAGTTTAGTATGTCTAAGAATGTGTTGTTGAATGAGTTAAGTTGGTCATCAAGAGGTAACTGTTTGAGAGATTCCCAGTTACAACTATTTAGAGTGGTGATAAAGCTGTTTAAGTTGAATTTTTCTTTTGTTTCTGATTAAGCAGAAGGTGGGTTGGATGACTTGGTGAGTCCGAAGAAGAAGGTTGGCTGATCTCACTTAGACTGTATGGCAGACAACCTGATTGGTATGCCTGAGAGGGGTTGCTAACTAAAATCCAATCAAGAATTGACTGTCATCTGGAAGATTTATCAGTCCTTGTAGGGGAGGTGATGAGCTGACTAAACCCATGGCAGTTTATGCGGGAATTTGGATTTTCTGAGAAGCAGTTAAGCAAATCTATATTGAAATCTCCGATCATAATTGTTTCTTGCGGGAGAGAAGTGAATATCCAGAGTAGCATGTTTTCCATAGTGGGGATATTGTTTCCTGGTGGGATATAACCTCCAATAATATTAATCTGTTATTTGGGATTAATTTTTAATTTGGCAGAGAGAAGTTCAGCATTGTCAGATTCAGGAACATTTATGTCTATGTGGTCTAGAATTAGGTGATTTTTAAATAATATAGCTACTCCTCTGCCCTTTCTAGATTTCCATTGTTTTCATATAATATTGTAATCTGGGGCTGTTATTTCATTCTTGTTAATATTGTATGGAATGTTAACGTCTGCATGGAATAACAACTGCGTGTGAGAAGCTTCCATTGGAGAACATAGTGCTGCAAATGATCTTGATTGTAACAACCTGCCTTTTATACAACTGACAGTTGTGACATTCTCATTTATAGTACTTTTTTCAGCTCAGGTAACAGTGATTTTGATGCTAGTACTTCTCTGTGGAGAAAACAATGATTTTGTTTTTTTTTTTTTTTGAGCAAGTGTAACAAAACCTTTTACACTTCATGACATGGAGCGGCCACCATCCATACAAATACTGATGTAGGAATCCCAAGACAAGTTATGTCAATTGCTATTTCCTCCATAAATAGGGGCCTATTGTCCTTGAGCACAGCCAAGATGGCAGAGTCGTGTTTTGTACCCATGTGTATTCGGGCTAGTTTGAGCATCTGTTTCACAGTGCCTTACCTCCGTCATAATTCTTGTATTTACTTAATTTGAAATAAAAGGCAAAGTGGCTTTTGGTGGGTTGTGGAAGGACATTCTCAGTGGCAGGAACAGGAGGTGAGTGAAGTAATTCTTAAGTTTTAGAAGACTGTCTTTGTAAAAAAATCTTGTGGCACACCTGTCAACCTATCTAGGCACACGGCACACTGGTCGAAAATCCCTGGAGTAGGGTATCATGTCAACTGTTGCCATCTCTCTCAATTCAGTGCCACACTTCAATCTTCAACATTCATGCCTGACTGTCACAGATCTTTTTTCACACAATCCATCCACTTGTTTGCTGGACATCTTAATTTCCCTGTCTGTCCAAAATCTTCTTCACCAGATTGTCTTTTGCTTCTCTGCACATGTGTCTGAACCACCCTAATCTGTTCTCTTTGATCTTTTCTGCAATTGGAGCTACTTTGGCTTCTGCTCTTATGTCCTCATTTCTTAATTTGTCCCGCAGTGTGCATCCTACCACCCTTCATCTGGTCTGCCTTTACTGCCCAAGTTTCTGTACCACGCAGTAGTACTAGTTGTACCACTATCTTGTACACCTTACTTTTCAGCTTCTTTGGCATTCTTCTGTCATAGACTACACCTGAAACTCTATGCCAGATTCTACTTTGACCTCTTCAACCAGACTTCCCTTCTCAACCACCTCTCCCAGAATCTTGAAGCTATTTACCTGTTCCACTGTCTTCCCTTCTATCTCAATTTTCAGCTTCTTCTGATTTCCCCAGTTTGCTGCCATTACCACTGTCTTATCTGTACTTAGTTTCATCTCATGTGTCTTCAGTTCTGCATTCCATTCCCCTATTCTTTGCTGGAGTTCTTGCTAAGAGTCTGCCTGTAATGCTGCATTGTCTGCATACAGCAACTTTGCTGATCTGTTCCCCTCCATCTTGCTTATTAATGTAGTCCATCACCAGTATGAACAGAAGTGGGCTGAGAGTTGAACCCCTGGTGCACACCCACTCCCACTGACAACCCCTCTGTGAGGCTTAGCACTGTTTGTACGCGAGTCATTGGGTCCTTGTACATAGCCTGCACTAATTCTACCAATGTTTCAAGAACTTCAGACCACCACAATACTGCCTAGATTCGTTTTCTTGGGACCTTGTCATATGCTTTCTCTAAATCTAGGAATGCAGAGTTGGACTCTTTCCTCATCTCTACCTTCTTCTCAACTGTCTGTCTGACTGCAAACATCAGGTCAGTTGTGCTGCATCCTTATCTGAATCTGAACTGCTCATCTCCCATCTTAAATGGATATGCAGAGGAGTAGAATTTATCAGTCACCATTTCCAGAACTTTCATGCTATGTGTTAGGAGTTTGATGCCTCTTTAGTGCCCAAAGTTGTGGCGGTCTCCTTTGTTCTTGAACACTGGGACTAGTATGCTTGTTCTCCAGTTATCTGGGATACACCTTTCTCTTCACACTGTTATGAGTACCCTCAGGAGCCATTTCTCCCCTATATTACCCAGCATCTTTATCATATCTGCTGTGACCTCATCTGAGCCTGCTGCTTTTCTTGACTTCACTTTCCTTAGTGCTTTTCTTATTTCTTCTAGGGTGGAGGTCGCTTCTCTCATTGTAGGCTGTTTCTGGGGCAGTACAGCTTCTGTGGGGGTTTCTTCATTCAGAAGCTGCTGGAAATACTCCTTCCATCTGTCTTTTATGTCCTGTGGACTGGTGAGAAGGTTATTGCCGGCATCCCTTATGAAGGGTGTCTTTCTGTCTTTGCCTTGCAACCTTATATAGTTTCTTTGCGCTATATACGGAGTCACATTCCAGAAGTTGGTAGAGTGCATCTGATGCCCTGGTCTTTGCTATTGCAACTACTTTCTTTGCTTCTTTGTTAACCAGCCAGTATTCATTTGTAGGCTGGTTGGTCTTTTCTGTCTTCCACATTTTCTTGCACTCCTTTCCTTTGACTTCCTGGACTTCTGCATTCCACCTGCAGCTTTCCTTATGTACATTATTTCAATACCTGGCTCTGCCACATGTCTATTGTGTAGTCCTCACACATGCTGTTTTGAGGTGCTGCCATTTATCTTCAACTCCACCTATTTCCTCCTCTTTTTGGGGTGCTAGAACCCTGAGTAATTCCTTGAACTGTTGTAGTTTCTCTCCAGTCAACTTCCAGGTCTTCAGTCTGGTCTCTGACCTTGGAACCCCTTTTGACCACTGCTTGCAGCTGATTCTGGCAACCAGTGGTTTATGCTGTGGGCTGACTGTTTTGCTGGGAATGACTTTGCAACCAGATTCTACCCCAGTACCCTTTCATTACTAGGAGGAAGTCTACCACAGTTGCATGTTGGACACTGTTGTAAGTGATCTTGTGGCTGGCTACTTTCAAGCCATTTGCCAGACAAAAGTCTAGAATGGCCTCTCCTTCTTTATTCCTGGTGCCCCACCCATGTGGACTCAGTCAGCCCACTTATCCTGTTCTGTCTGTCCCAGTATGTGCATTCAAGTCACCCATTTATCAACACCAGTTCATGTTGTTGTACTTTATCTAGTAGGTCATGCAACTGCTGTCTAAATGCACTCTCTTCCTCACATCCACCCTGCTGTGACACACAGGCTGAGATCATGAATACTGTCCTATCATTACACCGGAGTTTGATTGCCATGAGTCTGTCACTAAGTCTGATGATATCCCTCACTACCAACAAAACTAATGTTATTCTGAATTGTGTTGATGGCAAAATGATGTATCTTCAGATGTTTGCTAAGGGACCGCAAAGTTTTTTTGAGATAAAGAAATTTGTTGTGCTAAAAATGGGTATAATTTTGTTGGGGAATTTTAACTAATTTAAGAAAGAAGTCTTGAGGGGACAGAGAGAGACATTTGCATATGTAAACAGATAATTAATGTGGGATATTTAAATTGTGTTTGTATA
This sequence comes from Protopterus annectens, assembly GCF_019279795.1. Lineage (NCBI taxonomy): Eukaryota > Metazoa > Chordata > Ceratodontiformes > Protopteridae > Protopterus > Protopterus annectens. Next base: position 1,227,886,674 of record NC_056747.1, on the reverse strand, counting down.
AGGAAAGGCAGTATACATACAAAAGAGGAAAATTATGAGCAGATATAGACTATGCAGAAGGATTAGAAGAATGTAATGAAGCTTTTGATGTGTGATTTTTTTTTTTTGATCATTGCATTGTCAAGGACAGAAATTGCTAACATGATATTATATATGGTATGGCACGGGGTTAAAATGTTAACTGGTTACTTACTGAAAGGAATTGTATTTTAAAAAGTTATGGAATGCTCATGTTACAGCGACTCTTTACGACAGCATTGAAAAATGATGAAGTGTATAAAAATGAATGTATTGGATTAGAAAATGGGTTTTGAATGAAAAATAGAAAATATATATATATATATTGTTGAACTAGGTAAAAGTTTAGGAAAATATGAGTAGTATTAATACTTTATAAAGAGATGTTGTAAGGCTAAAGTGAAGTGTCACATTTTTAGGGGAAAACATTTAAAAAGGTAAAGGTTAAAATGAACGTTATTGTTTTAGAAGATGGTACTGGAGTTTTTGACCTGGAAATATTTTTAAGAAAATTGAAAAGACATGTAACTGAACTGTATGCTGCTTCACTGTTTAACAGTGTTGATTTTTGGAATATTCAAATTCTTGATAAATCACAGGGCAAAATACATTGTTAAAATAAAAATAAATTGGTCAAAAATTGTATTACATGAAGTTAAAAGGATACGTGTGACAGGTCCTGATGATTTTGGCATAAAACTTTTATAACGATTGATGAAAAAATATATATAGTTCTAAGACTGATAAATTGGCTTAATTATGGAAGTCAGGAGGTAAACGTTAAAGTATTATGAAATTTATCAATATTTTTATTTATTTATTATTTTACATTTGTTGACCGGGAAAGTCCAACCGGATTCATATCCTTTTTCAGTGGAGGCCCGGGGAGAAAAGCTCCAGAAATACATGATTATTTTAACAAATACAGTTAAAAGTACAATACCAGCTGTTCAGTTTACAATACATACAAACAAGTTGGCAAAAAATTATTTCAGTTGGTTTTGGGTAGTAAGGAATATGGTGTAGTACGCTACCTGAGAAGAAATGCCAGGAAAAAAATGAGGAAAAGAAGAAAAATAATAGCACTGAGTGCATAGAGAGGTATACTGTGGGTGATTAACCTAGGCTAGACCAAGTGCATATCCAGTGGTTAGTGAAATAGTTTTTTGCTGCAATTTTACATTTCGTTATAATGGGTTCCAGGTTTAAGGCAGGAGGGAGCGGGTTCCAAGTTTGTGCTATGTAACTGGAGAATACTGAGTCACCGGCGTGATTGCAGGATTTAGAGGTTTTTATCATTAATTTGTCATTGGATCTCAGTGGCCTGGTACTGGTGTGAGGGGTTATTAAGGGTTGTATTCCCGGTGCTCTGTCTGGTTGGTTAGGTATTCTATGGGCTATTGTAAGCTGATTATAGAGAAGTAGGTTGGGGAACTGAAGCCATTTTAGTAGTTTTAGATTTTGACAGTGATGTGTGCGATAGGTAGACCCTGCAGCAAATCTAGCAATATGGTTGTAGCAGACAGTTAACTTATTTAGTTCAGTTTTTGAGAGGTTAGTGAGAATGGAGGAGGCCTATAGGAGTGTGGAGAGTAGGTGGGTGCGTGCTATGTTGATTCTGGCCAAAGATGTTAAGAAGGCTTTGTTTCTGTAGAGTGAGCCCAGTTTTTTATTTGTGTTTTTGATTATTTAGTTAACATGTAGGTCAAATTTCAGATTGTTGTCAGTTAGTACCCCTAGTAGTTTGGTCTGGCTGTCAGGGGGAGATTATGGTACCATTGCTGGATGTGATTCTAAAGGTGACCTGAGGGGAGCGACGAATTGGGGAGAAAAGCAATAGTTTGGTTTTATTAGCATTTAGTAGTAGATGTCTGCTGGAGAACCAGCCTTTGACTGAGTTAAATGTTTTCTGGATCAGGGACTGGAGTTCTGGGAGGGATTTGGCAGAGCAGATCAAGGGAGAACCATCTGCATATTGTATACAGGTAGTTTCAGGGGTGGCTGACTGTAGATCATTAACAAAGACTGAGAATAGCAGAGGACCTAATATGAATCCTTGTGGAACTCCTAATGAAACAGGTAGAGCACTGCCTGATTTCTACCTTGAAGGTAACTTTGAAACCAGTTGACTGTATGGTTATGTAGGGAAAGTTTTTGAAGGGAGAGGATTAGTTTATTATAATGGACCATATCGAAAGCTTTAGAAAAGTCTAAAAAGAGAGCAGATGAGATGTTGCCGTTGTTCCTATTCTGGTTGATGGAGTCTGTAAAAGATAGCAATGCTGTTGTGGTGCTATGATGGGGTCTAAAGCCTTGTTGTGAATTTGTGAGAAGTTTATTCTGGATTAGGTAGTGAATAAGATGACTGTGAATACACTTTTCCATCATTTTGGCTAATAGTGAGAGGATGGCTATGGCCCTATAGCTGGATAGCTTTAAAGAGTTTCCACCTTTGTGGAGAGGTATGACATGTGATACTTTCCAAATGCTGGGAATGCTGGCTTCTGTGATTGTTCTATTTCTTAGGATTGAGATAGAAATAGCAATGACATCAGCTGCCAGTTGTAAGTATTCAGCTGGGAGCCGGTCAGCAGCCAGGGTAGTTGGTTTAAGTTTAGTCAAGAGTTTTCTAATGTAACTGGTGGGGATGGATTATAAGCTAAAGGTAACCTTGTCATTGGTGACATTTAGTTCCAGACCATCAGTAGAGGTGTCTGTTTGCTGTTTGGCTAGGGTGAGTATGGTATTAGTAAAAAAATGTATTGAAAGTGTCAGGTAGATTATCAGTGTTAGTGCCTGCAGGAGAAGAGGGGGTTGGTGTGGTAAATTTTCCAGGTCTTAATATTTTATTTATACCTGCCCAAACCTTTTGTGGTTGATTTTGATGCTTGATTAGTAGTTTGTGGAAGTAATCTCTTTTGTCCTTCAGAATAGATCTTTTTGTGTCATTCCTAAGTTGCCTGTAGTTGAGCTGGTCTGTTACAGATTTGGTGCTTCTCCATTTGGACCAGGCTGAGTTTCTTTCAGAAATTTTTATTTTGGTACATTTAGTAAACCAAGGTGCTGGTTTACGTTTAGCTCTGGAAGTACGTTAGGGTGCATGTGAGTCTAGGATAGAGAGAAAGGTGGAGTTAAAGTAGTTTACGGCTTCATCTAATTGCAAATGGCAGAGTATATACCAGTTACAGTGATTTAGGTCAGATTAAAATTCTTTTTATTCCTGATTGTCTGATAAGTGAGCTGATGGATTTTATTAGTTTGGGATTTTATGATAAAGATGGGGAGGTGATCAGTTAAGTCATCTGGGAGGGTTCCCGATATGTAGTTGTGAGGTTGTTGGTTAGTGAGTATTCAGTTTAGGACACACTTTTTGTTATTATTTTTATTGAATCTAGTAGGAGATTTTATTAGTTGGGAGGACTCGTAAAGATTAATGTGGTTGGTTGGGGTTTGTGAAGAACATACGTTCCAGTCTATATTGAAATCCCCTATAATAGTTTTTTGGGGATTAGTTTTTTACAGTCCATTAAGAATGCCTTCTAAGGTACCTTATATTACCTGGGGGAGTATATCCATAGACAATATTGATATGCTTCCTGTTAATTTTAATCTTGGCAGTTAAGATCTCTGCGTTATTGAATGAGGGAAGGTCAGGGATTATTTTGATCATTTCAAGGGTGTTTTGTATATAATTGCTACCCCTCCACCCTTTTTCCATATGAGGTCCAATCTTAGAATATCATAGCCTGGAGGGAGAATTTCATTGTCTGCTATAGTAGGTTTTAACCAGGTTTCTGAAAGACCAAGAATGTCTGGGTTATATGTGGATATGAGAACTTGCAAGTCCTATGGTTTGTTTTTAATGCTTCTAATATTCAGATGAATTGCCCAGAGATTAGATAAGGATCTTTGCTGAAGGTAGATGAGAATGGGGGGATTGTTGATTCTGCAGGTGTTAATTAGTGGGCCTGGGTTTAAGTGAATCTCTCCATCCTTAAGTATTTTAGCCTGGATACTTGCTATTAGTTTGGTTAATTTGAGAACTAAGTATAGATAGCATCTCGTTTTAGTGGAGTTAGGTAAATCTTTGGTTTTGTTTGTGTGACTGATACATGGCTTCTGGTAAATTGAGATATTGAGGTTTAATTTATTTGAGGGACTGCGTCTGGATAGGAAAGTTGTGGTCTGGGCTTTGGGGTAGTCATAGCCGAGGAGGTATTGTTTTTCATAGGCGGTTTGATAGTATATACCTAGTAAGATGGGGAGGAGTATAAATGGTATTCGACGGTTTAGAGGGCATGCTGAGTTAATGTTACAATACATATTCAAGGGTTGGATAAGTGGACTGCGAATAGGAGGATAAAGGTGATTAGTAGGTGGAGTTTGAGAGAGAGTAGTTTAGCTTGTTGATTGGTTGAGGGAGTAGTGGGAGTGGTTAGATATAAAATTAGAGGTAGTTGGGGCGGGTGAGAATTGGGGGCAGGGTAGGGGAGTGAACTCGAGTGTAGTGGGGCTAATCACAAGGCAAACAACTGCAGGCTTACTACTGCTCTGCACTTACAAACAGCCTGCTTCTGTAAGTAACATTGTTTAAATTTTGTAGAAAATATATTTCCACTTCTGTACCTCCGGGGATTAAATATAGTGTGAGGGGGAATCCTGCTAACTGGCTTATGTTTTTTATGCTATGCTAGGGAGCTAACAGTCTGAGCAGTGTGCAAGCCAAGATATACTAGGAATTCACAAAATTCTAAGATTAATGAGCAGATTTTTCTTTTTGTTTGAGAGTAACACATATGCAGCTTATTTTCAGTTTTCAAATGGATAGTCCATTGCAGGTAACTGGGTTATCGCTTGGGAGATGCAGGGCTCTAATTCAAGTTAAAATGATGCTGCTGGGCTCAGGCACTAAAGAAAAATGGTGAGACAGAGAGATACAGTGAGATCCCAGATAGTAACACACAAACATGCAGCAGGTATAGCCAGTAAATTGTTAATTATACAGTAGTCCCAATACTGTAGAGCTAGAAACTTGGTACTGTGTTCAAAATCCATCAAAAGTCCTGCTATTAGCTGTTGAGATACCGTCTGAGGAGTCGCACATAACAAACTTAGCAATCTACCAGCAACCACTAACCAGTCTCACATGCAGAGCGTTACACTACAATTTATCATAAATTCAGCTTACTTCTTCAATAACTACATTCACGTTTTCATATTACTTACAATGAGGTAACAGCACAAGAAATATATTTGAAACAGCTAACAGTGGTGTACACGCCAATACAGTTGTTGAAGCCATTTTGTTGACTGACTATTCAATATTTGCTACAATAACCAGTTATAGACATCAGGAGTTTTGGCTAGCATTAAGAGATGAAATGTAAAGCGCTACAAAGAATGCAGACAAGCAGTAAAAAGAATGCAGATAAACAGTAATATACATATAAAAAGATGATATAATAGATATCAGAAACCTGTATCCATTAAAGGACAACAATGGGATTCTGTTATTAAATGCTCTACTTCTCTGTCCTTTTTCCACCTATTTATTGCCCCTGCTATGAATAAACAACAATACAACATTTAAAATATTTTAAATTGACTGTTTCTCTCCATTAGAACAGTACCTTACTGTACTGTGTTGGTTTCACTTTCAAAAAACTTTTGTCCCACCCAGGAAAAGTCTCCAGTTCACTGATATCATCAAGGCCACTGGATACAGATAGTTTTCTGGCCATTTCCCTCCCCAAACTGACATCACCACTCCCATCCTAAAAACCCACCCATGCTGTGATGTTACAGCTCCCTGGTCCTTCCCCTAATCATACAAAAAGTAAAGGCTAGAACAAGGAAACAGTACACGACTCAAGTCTCCTGCTGTGAGCTGTCAATCACAGTAGGTAACAGCTCAAATTACCCTCAGCACTTTGACAGCTAGGGAAGTTACATGTGAAGGGGGATGGGAGATGAGTCAAAGTAGTACAAATTCAGACTTCACAAAAGACTGCAGTTTAGCCATTCTAAAAAGAAGCAGCAGTAAAAAGCACTTTGAAAGTCTGTTCTGTGGCATTTGCCCTGTTTGTGTGTTAAGTCCTTTCAGATCGAGTTTGCTGCTCAACATATAACATACACCCGACCCAACAAGACCTTAGCACTACTGGCAACCCAAAAAATCCTAAGCCAAAACATAACAATGGATGCTCTGGGATGTTCTTCTTCCATATACATGGCCAGGACAATAGTGACAAGGTCAGAGGAAGGCGGGGGGGGGTTGAAGACAGACTAAGTACAATTACTCAGATGGAACATTATGGTGAGTACATAACTTCTTTATCTGAAGTAGTTGACTTCATTTGGTCTTCAACGTGTGGGACAGAGTCCCCAGCTACTAACACCTGGGTGGCCCTCATGAAAGGATATTCCAGACCACTGCAGAGCCAAAGGATGCCCTGTTCCTGGATATGATGTCCAATTTGTAATGTTAAATGAAGGTATGAAATGAGTATCAAGTAGTTGCAGAACAAATATCATCCAGTGACACCCTGGACCAAAAAGCTGCTGAAGTAGTCAGAATATGCTTGAATAATGCATTGGGAAATCCAACGAGCAATTGTCACCTTAGAAATTGGTTTCCCTAAGAAGGGTTTTGAATAAGAAACCAACAACTGATCAGATTTACAAAAAGCTTTTGTCCTGAGCAAATAGAATCACAATTGCCTGTGCACATCCAGCAGATGTAATTTATATTCACCCCTATTCTGAAAATCAGGAAAAAAGACAGGAAGATTGGTAGTCTGATTAATATTGGCTTCTGACTCTAATTTAGGAAGAAAGGATGGGTTAGTACGCAGAGAAACCCTATCCTTATGAAAAATCATGTAAGGAACTTTGATGGATAGTGCTTGACGTGCCTACACTCTTCTTTCAGAAGTAATGTCGACCAAAAAGGCAGTCTTCCAAGATAGATGCTGCAAATCTACCAAAGCTGCAGATTCAGAAAAAGGGGAGACCTAAAGCCTGAAGCACGAAAGTAAGGTCCACAGGGATGTATCATCCTTCACCGGGGGTCTTAGAAGAAGGGCACCTTTAAGGAAGGTCTTGCAAAGTTTAGAAGAGGCTGATGAAGTCATGTTTTCCCCCACATGAAAATTAGACATTGCAGCGAGTTGGACTTTAACAGTGGTGGAACTGGCACCTTGCTGAAAAATCCCAGCCAAAAATTCTAATACTGCGGACACAGGAGCACTAAAGGGATCCAGTTCTCACTGCAAAGCCCATACGGAAAACCATTTCCACTTACTATGGTATATCCTTCTGGTGGAAGATTTATGAGCCGCGACCAAAATGGTTTTAACAGGATGTGATAAATCAGGAGTCCTAATAGTTAGGGGAACTGGAGCAGCCAAGCAGTGAGTTTCAGACTGTCCAGGTCTGGGGGAGGAACCCCCGTGGGATGAAAAATGAGATCCAGAACTGGATCCAAAGTCCATGGTGGAACTACTAGGTGAGACCAAAGGAAGGAAAACCAAACTTGGCAATGCCAGAATGAGGATCACAGTGTTCCGCAGCCTGTGAGCTTTCTGAAGAAACTTCAAGATGAGGGGCAGTGAGGGATAGGCATAAAGAAGACTGCAAGGCCAAGCATGAATCAGTGTGTCTTTGTGGGATTCCCCCTGAGGGGGTTTCAGAGTGAAGAACTCACTGCATTTCACGTTGGAAGGAGATGTGAATAGATCGCAGCAAGGACGACCCCAGTTTAGAAAGATCTGCTCTGCCACTGAAGGATTCAGAGACCACTCATAAGGCATTAGTATTGATCTGCTGACCCTGTCTGCTAGAATGTTGGACCATTCCAGGCTGTGTGTTGCCACCAGAAAGTGGCCAGTGGAGATCCCCCATTCCCACACTCTCATGGCTTTGCGACAAAGGGGGTAAGATCTGGTTCCTCCTTCTTTGTTGATATACCAGACTACCGACATATCTGTCTGAATCGCAATCATCCCTAGAGGAAGATGGGCATGAAGGGCCTGCAATGCCAGAAGAACTGCCCTCATCTCCAGGACGTTGATATGCAAATTGGTCTCTGATGGGGACCACGTGTGTATGGAAGAAAGGGACGTCCCCTGACTAGGTCCGGGGAATGCATCCACCACCGAAGAGAGTCCCTGCATACTCGGTAGATCCAGACCAGATGAGACAATGGTAGAGCTAAAAGAGACCATTGGATTGCTAGAGTCCACTGAAGAATCTGGATGTGAAGGTGCACTAAGGGTAATAGGTTGATCGTGGCCGCCATAGACCCTGCCGCCCTCAGTACTGTTTCTGCTGTCAGAACTTGAGCGTGAAGGATGAACAAAACACGTAACTTTAGACTGTGTACCCTGTCTGGGGTGAGGAAAACTTTCATTTAGATAGTGTCCAACCGAGCACCAATAAAGTCTAGGATCTGACCAAGAGTCAGTGACTGTTTGTTGAGATTGATAGTGATGCCCAGTCTTCTCGCTAGTAAGAGGAAATAATCCCTGGCTCGGCGAAATAGATGCTTGAAAGGGGCAGCAAAGAGCCAATCATCCAGGTAAGGGAAGACTTGAATACCCTGAAGCCTTAGGTGAGCCACTACTACTGCCATCACCTTGATGAACACCCTGGGGGCTGTGTTGAGACCAAAGGGAAGGGCTCTGAACTGATGATTGGCTTCCAGACAGAAGTGGAGAAGCCTCCAAGAGCACCTGTCCATCTTGATATGATAATACACATCCTGGAGGTCGATCGAGCAGATTCAATCTTTCGCCTGCAGGTAGGGCAGGATGGATTGAAGAGTGACTATATGGAATTTTGCCTTAGCTACTGACGGGTTCAAGCTGGATAGATCCAGAATGGTCTTAGGTCCACCCATTTTCCTTGGCACTAAAAATATCTGGAATAAATGCCTGATCCGGATTATCCTAGGGGGATAGGCTGGATGACTGGTTTTCTTAGCAGCTTGTCTATTGCTAGAGCTGCTTCCTTCCTTTGCTCAGGTGGAATGTTTGGGAGATGATTTGGTGGGAGAGGTGGTCCGATGAATGGGATGGAATAACCTCTGGATATAATTTGCAACACCCAATGATCTGTTGTTACGGACTCCCATGCCGCTGGGTGTAATGATAGGTGACCCCCGACTCCCTTCAGAGATGAGCAGTTGGGCAGTCCTTCAGGACTGCTGTGCGGGTCTGTACGAGAATGGTTCTTGAGACCAGAAGTTTCTTGGACCCCCTCTGCCTCTAGGACTGCGTCAGTCATAACCCCCTCTTCCTCTTGGGGAAGATGAGTTCTGAGTGTCCCGGGAAAATGCTTGAGACTTCGGAACCACATCATCTTTATCCCTTGCTGATTCCTAGTAAAGGATTTTTGAGGGGCAGAGAAGCAGATCCCGATGGCAGACAGTGTCTTCCTGTCCTCACTCTGGTATAGAAGAACTCATAATAACACCAGAGTGACATTTGTATCTAGATATACTAATGATAATAAGAGAGTTACAAGTATTATAAAAAAGAATTGGCATGCACTTACTATTGATCTTTTTATAACAAATATTATAGGTGAATCACCTAGATTCAGTTATAGAAATAGTAAAAATCTTAAAAGGCTACTATGTATAGATTGTACTTTTGATGAACATGAAGAGACATATAACAAGCAACAACAACATGGAACATTTCCATGTAAATGCTGCAATATGTGTAATATGATAACAGATATACAACAGTTTATCCATCCTACAACTGATTATAAATTTATACCCAGATTTTATGCAACATGTAATGATAGGAACCTTATATATCTAGCAACTTGTACCCTATGTCCAGCTTTTTATGTAGGGATGACATCGAGAAGACTCAAAGATATAATTTATAATCACATATATGATATTAGAAGGCAAAACCAACATAATGCATTAGCTAAGCATATAATCACTGAGAAAAATCATCATTTTAAATTTAGAGTATTACAGCTAGTAATAGTAAATAGGAGAGGGGGTAACAATGTGAATTATTTAGAGTTAGTGGAGCTTTATTGGATATTTAGATTACGAGCACATTTGCATCCTGGCTTAAATCAGTTCATAAGTATTAAGCCTATACTTGAAGCACACACACTCAAATAAAAATATTCTTGGATTACAAAGGAATCTATATATATATATATATATATATATATATATATATATATATATATATATATACACACACACACACACACATATATACATATATATATATATATATATATATATATATATATATATATATATATTATAATTTTCATAACATTTTTATATTTCATACATGATTTTTTATTTACTTTATATCATATACATATATATATATATATATATATATATATATATATATATATATATATATTTATACATCATATATATATATTTACGTATCTATATATTCATATATGAGATTTGGTCATAATCATGTACTAAATGTATTTGATATAAATATAATAACAGATATAAGATTGTCTAAATGAACTCGTACACGAATATTTATTTTAAATTATGTCACTGCATTTTGCACAAGAAGGTTGTATATATATATATATATATATATATATATATATATATATATATATATATTATACTATCATGTCTCAGATGTGGAACATAAAGAGACATAATACGGTGATATAGACATATATATGTAGAATTATTTTATATATATTTCGCTTATGTATTTATATATTTTTTATACATAATTTATATGTTTATATATATTTTTGAAGTTAATATATTATATTTTACATCTCATGTAATATAATTTATGTATTTTATATGAGACAGCTATTTAAAATGAAAAACTAGATGAATGAGTTAACTAAGGTAGCTTTAAAGAGCTTTATTCTAGTTAAATTGTAGCTGAAGTAATGAGATGAATTAATAATTGCCAATGAATGATTGTTTCAGGTGTTTTCAATTGAATTTAATGTATATATAGGTAACATTTTTATTGTTTAGTGAGATCTGAAGAAGCGTGTTTTGGTAGCATGCGAAAGCACTTATCTTTTTTCTTATGAAATAAATATCTGTTTTATGTTTTATATCCTGGTGGTCTTATCCTGTTTGTTCTATATATCGCATTTTTTATTCTGGATTTGGACCTTTGGACTGCAGCGATATCTTCCTTTGGGACTATTGGTTTTGTTTTTTAGTTATCGCAGTCACCACATGATGGATACACCACCAATAGAACTTGACTATAATCCCAACAAAATGGACTTGAACCAGAGGTGGAACATTATTTTTGAACAGTGTAATAATCCACTGCTTAATCTTGAGTTACAACATCCATTGCCACCACTTACTACAGGTACTGTAGAAAATATGAGTGAGTTCAATAACCTTATGAGAGATCTTGAAAATGACTTATACAAATTGCAGAGACTCATATGGCAATGGAGACGTATAGAAGCAAGTTTACACTTCCATATCATTCCTCGGGGAATGAGAGTACTCTACATGCCTAGACATGGTGATAGTCATCCAGAACTCTTAAAGAAGTGGCAACAACTCAATATCGAATTGAGCAATAACTACATGAGACTGCTTATAGAATATTTTTCTCCCTTAGAAGCTGAATTAACCAAGAAAGTAGAGGCTTTGAATAAAGATCTACCGTCACGCTTCAAAGGTGAGACATTTGAAAAGAAACTAATTAATATGCATATACAGATAGCCATGTATAGCGGTAGACTACAACAGACAAAATATCGCAGGCTACAACCTGATTATAGAGATTTCACTTCTGGACATGTCTTTGGCCTAAAAGCAATAATCCCAATAACTCTGAAAATACAGTTGAACGTTCCTCTCATATGGTTTCTAATAACACCATTATAGACAGTCAAATATCAGCAACTGATGTTATCTCTTTAAATGGAAATGCTTCTGCTAGTGATAATATGAATGAAGTAGATGCGCCAGCTATGTCATCCAATGGAGGTTTTGAATTAGCTACTTCCTTCATTATAGCCACTCCCCCACCTAACCAACAGGCATTCGTAGATCAGAAGGAAGAGAACGCCATGGGAGCCAGACCTAAGCTAACTCATGGGAATATAGAACGTTTTTTGCCATATCCCATGAAGATACGAGCAGTATCCAGAACCAGGTCCAGCAGCCGAGGACGCCGAAATGGAAGTTCTCGGGCGGGAACTTCGAAACAAGACGCCGGACCAGAAATTGAATCCTCTAGTTTTTAATTATTCCAAATATGAACCGACTCCTGCTGACATTTCTTTGTTGAATAAAGACTTGTCCTTTATTCCATCACAAGGTAGTAACCTTAGTGAAATTCTAACTGATTTAGGAATGTTTGGATGCACTTTAGCACTTAAATTGATCTTTAAAGATTATAGTCAGGATGATATGAAGCGGGCAATTAGATTTAAACGTAAAAGCACCTTTCCCCCAGTTTACCAGCATGTACAGAGTGTTTTATTAAGATGTGTGAGAGAGATTAATGCACATATTTTTCTAGTCAGATACAAAGGTGTTCATATTTTAATTTAAACAATGATGAACAAAAATCTCTACAATTTTTTTGTAAAAATGCTGAATTATCTATCACACCAGTTGATAAAGGTGGGGGGATAGTGTTATTTAACGCGTGATTACAATGAAGTTATGACTGATATGTTACAAGATGCTAATACATATGTAAAAATCAATAATGAGTGCTTTAGAAATATAGTTAGAAGGATTTATGATGATTTGTATGATCTTTTGATGTGTAGACAGCTCAATCAGGAATTATATGCCTATTTTTTGTAGAGTTTCCTTTGATTCCATACATAAAAGGTTTACCGAAAGTTCATAAAAATGTTTTTCCCCCTCCTATGCGACCCATAGTAGCTGGAGGAGGATGGATAACAGAAACCATATCGGTTTATATAGAAGCCATGTTAGGGCCTCTTGTAAGAGGTATACATTCTATTCTAAAAGACACCTATCAGCTTATAGAGGAGTTAAAAAGCATGTTTAAACAGCCATTACCAATGACTTGTATACTAGTGACCCTAGATGTAAAGAGCTTATTCACCTATATTCCTAATGAATATGGGATTGAAGCTATTAGAGAGATTCTAAAACACAACAGACAAGTTTAATAGTGATGAACAGCTATCGATTTGCACTCTGTTAGACATTGTCTTATCCAATAATGTTTTTATGTTTAAAGATGAGCTATTCTTACAGAAATGGGGTGTCGCAATGGGCACCCCATGTTCAAATACTTATGCAACTCTAGTGGTATACTTCTGGGAGAACACATTTTTATTTAACAGCATGTTTTATCCACATGTACTTCTATACAGGCGCTTTGTGGATAATATACTATTGTTTTGGAATGGTGATACTGATGTGTCGAACAACTTCATAAGATATTTAGAGTCAACAACTGATTTTTTAAGATTTACCATGGAATATTCTTACCTGGAGATTGATTTCCTAGATATAACCATTACTAAAGATTTACAAGGTTATTTATCCACTTCTCTGTACAGGAAGACATGTTGGAAGAATGCATTGTTACATTTCAGGAGTATCCATCCTAGATTCGTGTTTTCAAACATCATTAAAAGTCAGTTCATTAGACTGACGAAAATATGCAAGGTTGTCACAGATTTATATAACCAGGTTGAAGTCATGGAGGAATTATTTATTGAAAGAGGGTATAACATCTCCATGATCAATAGAGTAAAAGAAACTGTCTTTGAAAAGCCTAGGGACACTAGGACTGAACAAAGTAAAATAGTCACTCAGTATAGAAGAACTCATAATAACACCGGAGTGACATTTGTAACTAGATATACTAATGATAATAAGAGAGTTACAAGTATTATAAAAAGAATTGTCATGCACTTACTATTGATCCTTCTATAACGAATATTATAGGTGAATCACCTAGATTCAGTTCTAGAAATAGTAAAAATCTTAAAAGGCTACTATGTATAGATCGTACTTTTGATGAACATGAAGAGACATATAACAAGCAACAACAACATGGAACATTTCCATGTAAATGCTGCAATATGTGTAATATGATAACAGATATACAACAGTTTATCCATCCTACAATTGATTATAAATTTATACCCAGATTTTATGCAACATGTAATGATAGGAACCTTATATATCTAGCAACTTGTACCCTATGTCCAGCTTTTTATGTAGGGATGACATCGAGAAGACTCAAAGATAGAATTTATAATCACATATATGATATTAGACGGCAAAACCAACAGAATGCATTAGCTAAGCATATACTCACTGAGAAAAATCATCATTTTAAATTTAGAGTATTACAGCTAGTAACAGTAAATAGGAGAGGGGGTAACAATGTGAATTATTTAGAGTTAGTGGAGCTTTGTTGGATATTTAGATTACGAGCACATTTGCATCCTGGCTTAAATCAATTCATAAGTATTAAGCCTATACTTGAAGCACGCACACTCAAATAAAAATATTCTTGGATTACAAAGGAATCTATATATATATATATATATATATATATATATATATATATATATATATATATATATATATATATACACACATTTATATATTTTTTATAATTTTCATAACATTTTTATATTTCATACACGATTTTTTATTTACCTTATATCATATATATATATATATATATATATATATATATTTATGTATGTATATTTATGTATGTATATATATATATATATATATATATATATATATATTTACTTATTTATAAATTCATATATGAGATTTGGTCATAATCGTGTACTAAAATGTATTTGATATAAATATAATAACAGATATTTATAAGATTGTCTAAATGAACTTATACACAAATATTTATTTTAAATTATGTCACTGCATTTTGCACAAGAAGGTTCTATATATATATATTATACTGTCATGTCTCAGATGTGGAACATAAAGAGACATAATACGATGGTAGATATATATATATATATATATATATATATATGTGTGTGTGTGTGTGTAGAATTATTTTATATATATTTGGTTTATTTATTTATATATTTTTTATACATGATTTATATGTTTATATATATTTTTGAAGTTAATATATTATATTTACATCTCATGTAATATAATTTATATATTTTATATGAGACAGCTATTTAAAATGAAAAACTAGATGAATGAGTTAACTAAGGTAGCTTTAAAGAGCTTTATTCTAGTTAAATTGTAGCTGAACTAATGAGATGAATTAATAATTGCCAATGAATGATTGTTTCAGGTGTTTTCAATTGAATTGAATGTATATATAGGTAACATTTTTATTGTTTAGTGAGATCTGAAGAAGCATGTTTTGGTAGCACGCAAAAGTGCTTATCTTTTTTCTTATGAAATAAATATCTGTTTTACAGAATCCCAGTCCATGTTAGGCAGAGCCCCTCACTGACTCTCTTCAAGAGAAATCATGACGAGTGGATGGGGGATCATAGGTTTACCCCGGGGGTCATCTCTGTGTCACTACTGGACAGAGGCACAGTAAACTAAACCCTATATGGGCGTAGTATGCTCATCTCAAGGGGTGGCGAAAGCCACACACACTCTGGCTAGGCTTATAAATGCCCTAGGGCAGATAGCCTAGTATAAACCTATGAACATATGAACTTATGTTTTATATCATGGTGGTCCTATCCTGTTTGTTCTATATATCCTCACTCTGGACCAAGGTCTCTTGAACTGACTTCCCAAACGGGGAAGACCCATCATATGAACTGACTTCCCAAACAGTGAAGAACCATCGTATGGGGCATTTGCAAACTATGCCTTAAAGGGTTCTGAGAATTGACAAAGCCCCAGCCAGGTGTGGCGCCTCATAGCAGCACCAGAACCAGCTGCCCTGGCGGCTCCTGCTATGGCATAGGAGAGATGATGCATAGATGTATTAGCTGCTGTCTTGATAGTGGCCATTTGAGTGGAGAACATCTATTTTCCCTCAGCCGACATGAACTCTGGGGTTGACTTGGCGATTTCCTTGACTAAGTCTCACTGCAGCTTAATGATGTGGGCTGTATAGATCAGCGCACTGATGGAAAAAGTCGCTGAAGTGTATACCCGCTTCCCTAAATGGTCCATCGTCCTTGACTGTCTGTCAGGAGGATGGACGGTAGAGCGGTCCTGCGAGATCTCGCTCTTTATGGTGGCTGCCACCACCATAGTATCCACTGGAGACCCCTTATTCTAACAAGTTCTGTCTGAAGGGGAGCTAAGGACCTTATCAGGGCGCTTAGGGATAGGCTCCACAGTGTCCATTTCCTTCTATGCCTGAGATGTTATTAGGTCTGCAAACAGGTCCAGGAAGTAGATGGGCCTGTGCCGAATGCCTCGAGGAACAGTGAGTCATCTGAGGTCGGTTTTTGAGTGGACCACCTCCCCTGGTGAAGGAGTTCCATGATGTCTCCAAAGGAGACATCCTTGGGGGGGGGGGGTGATCGGGGAGGAACCATCTCCTTCCTCCAAGTCAGTGTCTTTGATGAGGGACTCTGGTGGGGAGCCCAGGTGCCTCCTTTTACATGTCCATTTGCAAGGAACCTCCTCAGTGGTCCTGTCTGAGGAGGACTCGCCAACATCATGCTGCTCCCTGAGGGGAGCTTCCTGAGGCAAAACAGGCACAGGCTGTTCCTGAGAGGATAATATGGTCGGGACCGTACCCAGAGCAGAGGGAGTCGGGATGGAGTCCAAGGTTGAGAGGGTCAAGGGTCTTGATGGTACCGAGAGAACCCTCTCCACCACATCAAAGGCTGAAGGGGAAGGACATCCTGAGAAGTGTAAGTGGGAGCCGTTCCCCTCTGACCCGACAGGGGAGTCAGAGCTGAGACTCCAGGAGCCGAAAAGCCGAAGGGAATACTGCACTCCGACACACTCAAAGCCAACAGCAGCTCCTCGGATCCAACTCAGAGACTACGGCTCTGAGAGCTCAGATCCGACCCAGCCAGATCCGAAATGCTCAAGGCAATGGCTGGCATCGAGGTGCAAGGTACCGCTGGTGCCGATCCCTCAACCCTGAGGGTCCTCGGATCTAGGGGCTGTGAAATCGCAGGTCGGATTGAAGAAGGAGTAATCAGTGTCAAAAAAGGCTGCCAGCTCCCCCCTCCAGAGGGAGCATGGGTAGGCAAGACCCCCATCTGAATTTGGGTGCGGATAAACCCCTGCATCATCTTATCCATCTCTGCTTCACTGAGGCTTTGGGTGGTGTGGCAGGACAAAGCCACAGACACTGGTCTGGAATGCCAGTGGGGTGAAGCCCTGATGGGTGATAATATTTGGGGTTCCTCTGACTCCGGGGAGAACCTAGAGGAATGGAGCCAGGGGGATTCAGGCCTAGTCTCTGCTCTAACTTTAGGTGGTGGGCCAGCCAGGGCCAAGCAGTCGGGGGCCCGCTTCCTCAGCCTGTCTTTCTTACACTTCTCCCCATCCCCAGATGTCTTGCTGGGAGTTTGAGTCCCTGAGGCTGGGGAAGAGGAAGAAATTGCAGCTGCTGCTCCTGACGAGGTGGGCATAGGGCTACAGTCCCCGAGGAGGGAAGTAGTCCCTTCAGGATAAGTTTATCCCTCCTGTCCGGTGCTCTTGGATTAAACCCAGCACAGATAGGACAGGAGGTTTGCAGGTGAGCTGTCCCCAGGCACACCACGCACAGTGTGTGGCCATCGGCTGGGAAGAGCTATGGTCACACTCTGTGCACTTTCTGAAACCTGCTTTAGGGGCTTCAGCCATGCCCTAAACAGGCCTAGACACATACATACACACACACACACACTCACACACACACACACACACACACACACACACACACACACACACACACACACACACACATGCTAAGAAGAAGACTAAAAATAAAGGGAAAGAAAGAAAACCTTTTTCAAACTAGCAACTGCGCTGGGAGGTAGAAGGATAGAAAAGAGAGAAAAAGGTTAAGAGTGAGGGCAAAAAACACCAAAATAATACTCCCTAAACCCACAGACTTAGCCTAGAACTCTGGCCACGATGCTTTCTAGAGGCAAATAAGGTCTGAAAGGAGGAAGAAGACAGGGCATTATGGGTAAGGGGGGAGGTTGGAGCTCAGATCAGATGTTGGATATATGGCCATGTCGGATCCGATACAGATCCATAACTCGCAGGTTGAAGACCAAATGAAGTCAACTGCTTCAGATTATAATGTAATACTGATTGGAAAATAGTTGTTTGTGATGTGGAAAAAGCTTATGACAATTAGTTATAGCATACTGACAGAATTTTTTTTTCATCATATTGTTCCCATAGGAGTCTGATCATAAGCAGTAGCCCTGGTCATGAGAATGGCCCCTCCGGTGATGTGGGGAACAAACTAGCAAGTTCAGAAATTCTCACTTGGAAAGATCTATTGCTGAAGCCTCATTCAGAGTAGCTTTCCGAAACAAAAAGATACTCTGAACGAGGCTTCAGCAATAGATCTTTCCACCAACTAAGACCATCGAATGAACAACCAGTATGGCCGGACAGCTGGTCCCATACTCTTAGGGAACTACGTGGTCTCTCTCTTTCTATAAATTTAACAAAGCAAAATTAAACTAGACTAAATTAACAAACCTTGCTCCCACAGTTACATCAAAGCAGAGGGGCCAGCGAAAGCCTGATACACCGGAGCTATCATGGGACTCTGTTCATAGGTTACTAGGTTGATACTAGGCTATCTGCCCTAGGGCATTTATAAGCCTAGCCAGAGTGCGTTTGGCTTTCGCCACCCTTTTAGATTAGTTGACTGTGCCTCTGTATAGTAGGTCACAGAAGATAGCCCTTTTAAGTTTAGTTTACTGTGCCTCTGTCTAGCAGGGACACAGAAGAGATCCCAGGGGTAAACGTACGATCTCCCATCCACTCGTTAAGATTCCTCTTGAAGAGGGTCAGTGAGGGGCTCTGCCTAACATGGATTGGGATTTTGTTCCAGTGTGAGGGGAGCCTCTGGGATATGAATTTGTCCCTCCAGCATGTCCTATTTATTTCTGTGCTGAGGTTTAAGTCTCTGGAGCATGTAGCGCTAAAGGATTTGGATTTTCTGAGGTGGAGCATGTCCATTAATTCTGGGTTGGACATGGCTTTATACGTCAGGCACAGATCGCCTCTGAGTAGGCGGTAAGCAACTGAGTAGAGCTGGAGTTTCTTTAGCCTAACTGCATAGGGCATCTGTTTGAGTCCCATGATCCTCTTGGTGAGGTACTTTTGAGGTGTTTCCAGTTGCTGCAGGTGTCGGGTAAGGTACATCCCAAATGGGGCATTGTATTCAATTATGGGCCTGATGAGTGATGAGTAGAGGGGCACAATGACCTCTCTTGATCTAGATGTGAACCCTTTCATGATAAGGTGGGCTATATAGAAGGTCTTTCTAACCACTTTGGCAACATGATTGTCAAAGGAAAGATTACTATCTACTTGGGTCCCCAAATCCCTAATTACGTATTTCGTACTTAATGGATTACCACTTATGTGGTAATTTGTGGGCACTTTATTTTTCCCAAAGGGGATGACTATGCACGTTTTGGCATTTAGCTTTAGACCATGGCTCTGGCACCAGTTATCCGTCTCTGTGAGACCCTTTTGGAGGATGCTTGTGTCAGTTGGAGAGTCGATTATGGCACCCAGTTTGCAGTAATCTGTGAACTTGGTCAGCCATAGTCCTCCCATGTTAGCCTGTACCTCAGAGAAATATATACCGAACAAAAGAGTTCCCAGGACTGAGCCTTATGGGAGGCCACTTGTAACTGGTTTAGAGTCTGACATGGCACCTGCAATTCTGACCATGTGGGTTCTATCCCTGAGCCAGTTTGCAACACATCTTGTGACATAGGGGTTGATATTTAAGCTGGTGAGCTTATTTATGATGCCCGAGTGGGGTATTGTGTCGAAGGCTTTTGCAAGGTCCAGGTAGGCTGTGTGGACTACCTTCCCTTCATCTATGGCCTTTGTGCCTGTTTCAAAGAAGTCAACCAGGTTCAAGAGGCAAGATCTGCCCTTAACAAAGCCGAATTGGGTAGGATCCAGTGTCTGGAGGTTCCCAATGTCTTTGTTTATGAGTTCCATGATGATGCGCTCCATGGCTTTGCAGACCAGGCTAGTCAGGCTTATAAGGCAATAGATTCCGGGGTCCATTGTGGCACCACCTTTGTGGAGCGGGACCACTGCTGCTGTACGCCATTCCTTGGGTACATATCCTGTAGTAAGGCTGAGATTAAATAATGACTTTATGTGAGGGTTCATTTCTTCTTGGAGCTCGTGTAAGACGCAGCCTAGGACACTGTACAGTCCCATTGATGCTGTGTTTTTTGCTTTGGAGAGGGCAGCTCTCACCTGTGCATCTGTGATGTCAGGGAGGCTACACTCTGTCGGGATAGATATTTGCTCTTTTGGGGGGGAAGTGGGGGAGAAGTTTGCACTGAACATGTCTGCCAGGATGTTGGCAATGTCTGTGGGTTCAGTGTATTTTTTGTCATTTTGCACTAACTCAGAGCATATCTGGGAGTTGCCTCCCAGGTTCCTGACATAACTAAAGAAGGCCTTGTGATTATCTTTTGCGTCTTGTACAATTTTTCTTTCAAAGCTGGCCTTAGATGATTTTTATGAGGGATCGTAGTTTCTTGCTAGTACTGATCAGAGATGCCTTCCCTTTTTGGGATTTTGCTCTATCATGTAGTAGCTTCCTCCTTCTGTTGTATACCTTATTTATGACCAGGGTCCACCAGACAGATCTCCTGCCTTTGGAGGAGTGAGCCTTGGTTTTATTTGGGATAGCATGAGCCATGCATTCCTGTAGGTGTCCATAGAATGCGTTTGTAAAGGATTCTGCAGTTTGGGCCGTATTTTCTACTGGCCCGGGGGCTTTGAAGGATTCTACCTCGGTTTTGAGCAGAGTGAAGTTTGCTTTTGAGAAGTTCTTCATTGTGGTTTCCTTGGCTGGGGGTGGGGATGGGATATGGATGTCCAGTGAGATTAATTTATGGTCAGATCTTACCAAATGAGGGGTATACCTCTGGTATGGAACATAGAGTCCCCATGTTGGTGATGATCAGGTCCAATATGTTTTCCCCTCTTGTGGGAGTGGTGACCAGTTGTTCTATAGCATTTGAGTTTATAAATTCTAGGAACCATTGGGCGAGGGTGTTGGGGCTTGAGTAGTTCTCCCAGTCTATGTTTGGGTAGTTGAAGTCACCCAATATAATGGTGTTTGGAGAGACCTTCATATTCTCTAGTGTTCTCAGGAAAGCCGAGTGGGGTTCCTGAGTTTGGGAGGGTGGTCTGTAGCAGGCTACAAACTGAAAGGCAGTTTTGTCCACTGTTAGTTGCACGTGGATGGTCTCCGATGCTTCGTGCAGTGCCACTACCCTGGAGGTGTGAGTATCTTTGATGAATATGGATACTCCCCCCTCCTTTTGTGGTTCGGTCCGAGTTTTGGGGCCGAAAAGCATGGTATGAGGTATAACCTGGTAGTGCTGGGGTGCTCTCGGGAGCCTTGAACCAGGTTTCTGTTACTGCACAGATATCGATATTCTCCATACTGAGGAGAGCCTCGAGTGCATGCATCTTGAGGTTTAGACTTCTGGCGTTGAGCAGCATTACCCTTAGTTTCTTTTTCCTTGTGTTGTCTATGGAGGTGGGTTTGTCTTTTGAGCCTTGCCTAAAAAAGGCACTATGGGGGTGGCAAGAGCTTTAGCCAGTATTCAAAAGCCCAGGAGTGACAGGTGCAAGCTGTCCCTAGCGAAGCAACGTGGCTTGTCGAGCATGTCATCCCAGGCTGACAGACACTGGATCCCCTTTGAATGACACAAATACTTTAGCCAATTGTTAAAATTGATAATTTTGTCTTTATACTGTGGCATCATTCTTGGTGAGGGTAAGATGCTACTCAAGGTCAGGGTCATACCGGCCTGTGCCACATGATCAGAGAGCTCCTCTATGTCTCTTTTCATGTAGTCCAGGGAGGTACATCTCCGGTCATTCACACCAGCATGAACAATGACAGAGTCATATTTGTACCTGCTTTTGAGTGACCTGAGTGCTTGTGTTGTGGCGGATCCTGGCACCCGACAGGCAGCTTACAGTGACCTTCCCCTTGTTCAGTCTGGTGAGTGGGACATCGGTGTGTCTGACAATAGAGTCACCTATTACAAGTGTATTAGGTGTGTTGTTTAGCCTTAAGGGCTGTGACTGTGTGGCACACTGACTTTGTGAACTATGTGATACGTGGGTATTGTTGTGGGGTAGCGGTTGCTTGGATGTCTGCTTTGGAGGTCTCTGCTGCTTGGGCAGATTTTTATTTAGAGCCTCCGAGTATGTTTTTGTGTGTTTATGTGTTTGGTTTGCTGATGCAATAGTTCTATGTGAGACTGGATTTGTGGTGTGTGTGTGGTTACCTTCTCCTCCTGACTGACTGTGCCAGTACTGGGTTGAGAGAGCTCAGCCTCCAGTTTGGCTATATAGTTGCATCTCTCACATATATTTGAGCTTGTTGGGAGGAGGAGAGGGTGGTCTGTGTACATAAGGCAGTTGTAACATTGCCTCAAGATTCACAGATTCACCAGCTGGACTGGAGAGTAAACCCGAAACTGACTTTTGGACATGCCAGATTAGTATAAGGAACTACTTTTTGATTGATCAGAAAGGACCAATAGGGAGCCAAGTACTTAAAGGCAGTAAAAGAGGGTGTAGTGCTTTAGTTTATTAGTGTTTACTTATAAGATTATTTATACGAGCAAGTGCAGGGCTTTAGAATGAAAATAGAGTGCTTACTTTGAGATTTAGAACAGTTCTAAGGAAAAAAAGTGAAGAGCAGACTTTGTGGAACCGGGAATAGTTTAAACCTGTTTAAGCGGCGCTGCCCGATGCTGCGCTATGCGCAAAACCGTGCAAATGCAGGTTTTAAAGCAGGGAAACTGAAAGAGATAGGAATTGACCCAAAACGGCCAATAAGCTACTAGTTTCAGGGCTGAGACCACTTCTCCAGGGACAGATAGGATGCTCAAAGCTCCCCACTCTCACTGGTGAACATAGAATCTTCCTCCTATCCAAGTAAGGATATGGGCAACACAGGAAACTATACCACAGTCCGGAATTCAGCAAAGCCTGAAATCTGGACTAATCTAGTTCAGCAAGGTGGGAAAAGAGAATTTTTTTTTGTTTTTTTTGTTAGGAAAACAGCAGAAAAACACACAGAAACACTGTAAATGCTATAAACAGGCTAGCACACTTTAGTGTGTAGCCTACAACAGTTATACAATACAAAAATGACTTAAATGATATAAAACAAGTGCAAAAACTGTAAAAAGCAGAAAGGCAAATGCAATTTAAACTTTTTAAAGCACGGATCAGTTAGAAACTCGCTTTTTAGGCGGGAAAAGGCAGTCGGAGCAAAAAAACAGAGAAAAAAATACTTAAATCACAAGACTTCCACCATATGACTGCCCCAAGGTGGTCCTCATCCTCTTTAGGCTTAACCCTCGACAGGGGGTTAGTGAGAATTTCTGAATTTGCTGATATTGTTCCCATAAAAATTAGGGGAAATATCTGTTTATATGTTTAATATCGTTTTTATCGAGCACATTAGTAATGAAATTAATATTAATAGATGTGTTATGCTGGTATGCTGATGAAGTGGGACCTTGTTTGCCTTGGCTCTGAATGCTGTTATTTCGAATGCCAAAGAAAAGATTTCAGATGGAATAGTTCAGATGCAGGTTGTGCTTCCAACCTACATGGGTTATGCTGATGATCTGATTGTGATTGCAAATAGAAGGGAATGGATTGCAGAAGCTATAATAAATAACAAAAAGATATTTACTAAAAGTATGCCATTGTAAAGGGTTTGGAGATGAAACTCAAATGAGGGGCATTCATTTTTTCCAGATAAGAATGCCCCTCATTAAATTTACTTAACACCAGAAATATTGCTACTATGTGTAAATAATTTACCCTGTCTTTCAAGCAAAGTTTTTATTTTATCTGGGGTCATATTTTTGGTAAATTTGGATATTGGGGGGTGGGGAGTTTGTTTCTTATAGCTTCTGAAAAGGAACTGCTGGAGTTTTTTTTTTTTTTGTTATGGAGATTAAGATTAAATCCACTTAAGAGAAGTAGTTTATTGTAAAGAGCAATACGATTTATGATTAACTCAGTGTTATCATCATTGCTTCTCTTGCCTTTTTAAGAAATTGGAAGTGTGAAAAAAGGTCAAATATAAATAAGTGTCAGATTTGGAGAATAAGAAATCACATTTCAGGATAAAAAAATGAAAATACTGACCTCATAAAATAATGGTACATTAGATGTCTTGATATAGTAGATAGTTTGATGTGAAAACATAATGGGAGACTTCTATTATGTCAGATTGGGAGACTTCTATTATGTCAGATTGTTGGATACAAAAGAGGAAAGGATTTAAAACTGCAACCAGAGATGGAAGGATGAGGTTTTGATCGTGTATTGAAATGTATGATGTTTTTTGTGGAGGGTTATCCTGGGAAAATTTCCAGTTAAAGGAGAAATGATGTACAAATATGTGAAAGACGGAGTTTGTCATACATGCACAAGGAAGAAATGATGGAACTTTTTTTTCTGGAATGTGATAGAACTAAGATAATATGGAATTTGTGTGCACGTGAATTTCATAATTCTGTTTTTTTCCCTAATTTAAATGTAATATTTATGGAATGTACAAACAGTTGAACAAACAATGTTGATTCAACAGATAAGTTAATTGTTGGGTCTTTATGGGTAGTTTGCAATAATATGGACAAAAAGCAATTCACCAAATTATGAAGTGGTTATGGGATAAAGGTTGGGGAGGTTAACTTTCTTTTTTGATGTGCTTTTTAGTGTCTTTGTTCTGTTGGAATGGAATATACTTATTTTTCTTATATATAAAATATAATTCAATAAAGTTCTCCTACCCTCTTCAGTAGGTGTCATGAGATCTTTAACTTCCATTAAGGTGCCACCAACTCGCCTTGGTTTAACATCTCATCTGTAGGGTGACACACTTGAGTGCAGCACCAATGCATAAACCTATACTGTTTCCAATTATTGCTTGAGTAGATACCATTTTTCCCAGGATGCTAGACTCTCTTGGACCACCCATCTATGGGTCTATATTAGAACACAGAACGTTCAAAATTTCGAGTGTTCTGATATCGACCCGTTTTCAGCAAATGCTGAAAATATTGAAGAAACAGAAAACCGAATGTTTTCCTGGGGAAAGAATTCGGTTGTCCGTTTCTGTTGCTTCGGTATTTTCACCGCTGTGGTGGAAAGTTACGGGTTGGTTTCAGGTATGTGTGCGGTTGTGTGGACGTAAGGGGTAGGGCGGGTTAGGTGAGTTAGGGTTAGGGCGCGGGTCAGGTAAGTGTGCGATTGTGTGGACATGAGGGTTAGGGCGGGTAGGTGAGTTAGGGTTAGGGCACGGGTGAGGTGATTGTGTGATAGTGATGGACCTTAGGGTTAGGGTTTGGATTAAGGTAAGTGGATAGTTAGTGGTGTATGTATAGTTTAGTGTAGGGTTAAGGTGTAAGAGTTTAGGTGTATGTGTGTGGATTGCTGTTTGTTTGGTGTGCTTGTGTTGTGTGTATCTGTTTTGGAACAGCAATTTTTTTTCCCTAGGAAAAAATTTGCTGTTCTGAATGTTCGATGTTTTAAATTTTCGATTCATAGTGTTTGATATTAGAACACTCGAAATTTTGAATGTTCGGTGTTCTAATATAGACCCCCTTCTGTGTGTTATGAATAAAAACAAGTTGGTTGACAACTACTTATTTGTAGTTTACCTCCTGTAAAAAAAAATGCCAGTTGAAGCATACCACTGTCTGAATAGAAAGTATAAGCCCAAAACCTAAACATCTGTCATTGTCAGTTTTTCTGCTACAAGTGCAACAGTTGCCTGAATAAAATATGAACTGTTTTTCTAACCACATTCAACATATCAGGTAATCCTAGCTTTAAATCTTTAAGTCAGCAGTCTTTAATATTTTCAGAAATCTTCTTATTTTAATAATACTGTTTTAATATATGTAAATGGTAGCTTCTTTTGTATGTTGCAGGAGATGTGCCTTGGAGCAGTGGCTGATAACACTTGCCTACAGCCTCCAGGCAGAGCATAAAGTACTGCACTGACCCGAAACATTGTTGAACGTGTGAAAGTCTTGCTTGTGCTGCTTAGATGCATCTGGCAGTGCACTGCAATACAGTCCCACAAGGAGTTGCAAGCTGTATGTGGTGCGTACCATGCTACACAACATGATAATACATAAGCAGTTATAGCAAGGGGAGACCATGGCACTGGCCAACACTGGTGTGACAGCAGCAGAAAAGGAGCAAGATGGGGAGAGAAGCACATGGAAAAGTCGGGCTATTGAAATAGATTTTGAACATAACAGATTGTGTGTTTTTTTCAGCTTTCTAAAGGCTTGTTCAGCTTCATTTGTCTTGAGCTTTCAGTGGAGCCTTACCCTTGGTTAGGTCTGTCAGAGGACAATGGTTATAACAAATCCTGGACAAACTTGTAATAATAACTTGCCAAACCAAAAAATGTCTTTATTTGTCTTATTTGTAATTGGTATTGGCCAGTTGCGGACTGCCTTGGCTTTTTAAGCCATAGGCTTTGGAATTCCTTTTCCTGTTCTATATCTCAAGTAGAGGGCTTCTGCCATACCTAATTTTAGCCGACACTCCAGCTAAGTAAAACAAATTCAAAATGGCTTGGAATTTAGACAGATGACATTCATAGTCTGTAGAGAATATTATGACATCCACACAGACTGTGGAATATCTTGCATGAAGTCTTGTCCATCATACTCTGGGATGTTGGGGGTGCTTCACAGACACAAAAATTCAGACCTCTATAGAGGAAGAGTCCATCGGGTGTAGAGAATGTTGTCTTTTCCTTGGCTTGTGGGAACAGTGGAATTTGTAAATACCCTGTGCTAGATCCAAAGTGGGCAAAAATTTAGCCTTGTCATTTATTCAATTTGCCCACCTATGACATATATAATCACATTTAGAGATGCTATTTAACTTTCTAAACTTGTTGCAAAACCTTGTATACCAATCAGTCTTATAGGTAAGTACAAGATTCTTCAATTCCATTCGAAAACTTTCTGTGTCCCCTGGTTTAAGTATTTTCTTTACCTTCACCCACACTTTGCCATTAGCACACTGGTGTCCAGTATGGTTTCAGATAGACTTTTGCCAAGTATAGGTTCTATATTGTGTTGGATTAAACAACTTGTACTATGCAACTCTGTTATAATTCTTTTTACTACAAATGGTCTTGCTTCCTGTTTTTGAGACATGGATAATGACTCCCTTATTTAAACTGCAGGACATACTGTGGGGGCATTGACTTCTAAAGCAAACCTACTTTACTGCAGAAACTTCAGCTTCTTTCCAGGGTTTCCGACCATTTATGTGGTATGACTGCTCTGCTTTTCTTTTCCTTGGTTGTCACCTTTCAGCTCACTCCACTTCCTGTTTCTTGGTTTCAGAATGTCATTGCTGTTTTTGGAAGTAATTTTTTTTCAGCAGTAGAAAAATACTTTTATTTCCTGGCTTATATTTTCTAAGAAGCACATTTCTGTTATAACATCTGCATTGTGCTTCTTGGACTTTCCCCATGTTCTTTTAGTTTATGTATTATCCATGTTCTTTTAGTACATGTATTATTGTTCTTAACCTGTCCTGCATGTCTGAAAATGGACTGTCAACGGTCTTAAAGCCCCCTCCCCTCATGTTTCTTGGGTTGTATCTAGCAAGCTTCTGAGATGTTTGTAATATAGAACTTAGCTGTTTCACTTAAAAAAATTAACGTGG
Source organism: Protopterus annectens (assembly GCF_019279795.1). Lineage (NCBI taxonomy): Eukaryota > Metazoa > Chordata > Ceratodontiformes > Protopteridae > Protopterus > Protopterus annectens. The sequence goes on along the minus strand of NC_056747.1, from coordinate 1,227,858,758 downwards.
TTCATGTATTCTGGAGAATTAAAAACATTGACAGCATTCATGCATTACTGTGGACGTGGAGTACTATGGGCAGTAAGAATTTCTTGGAATAGTCCTACTCTAGAAAAAAAAAGTGGTATTACTACATTTGCTATGGTCTTTTTATTACTTCTTCATAGTGTTACATCCTCAAAAAATGTTTCAGAATTTAATGATTTTCTGGAATATACTGATTGCCCTTACTCTACTCATTTACCAGTGGATTCACAATGTCAGTTGTGTTCTCAAAAGAGAGGTCTTTAATGTGTAAGGATGCCAAACAGTCATTAAATCCTAGGTTATGTGTTATCATTTGACACACCAAGCAGGCTGCACACGTATTCTCTTAATGTCATTCATAGTACCCGGTTAGTAAATCTATTTGAAACCCTAGTGGTTGTCTTAGCCCTCCTTAATTGACCAGACAGAGTCTTGACTATGTGCTGATTTTATTACAAATGACCAAAAAGTCTTGGAAGTAATAACTAACTTGATATTTATTTTTTCCGCTGTGGACTGGGTAATTTCTTACTTCATAGTAGGAGCAGATAATGATGATAGTAGGAGTATGTAGCTGGGCTCTTCTGTTCCTTTGATTTCTCATTTTCTTTCCTTTTCTCTGTGTTCTGTCTATTTGTACTCCATGTATTTGCTCCCCCTAAGCCTTCTTGAAGTTTGCATGATGTATGTGTAAGCTACCAATGATTTCATCATTATTCTGATTTGAAGTAGAGGCCATGGCCTCTGCTCCTACAAAAATAGAAAGGGCTTTTTCACTTCAACTGTGTTAGCTCATGTATAAGGTAGCACATTAACATAATTTTCTTCAACCAAGGGTATTGGCAGTATCTTTCTGTCCTTAAGTATTTTTCTTATTTTCTTTAACCTTGGAGCCCTGCTTCTTTATTTGGCTACCTCTCTTTTGTTTGGTAGGGAGAAGCCCAGAACTGTGGTCAGGTTTCAATTCCCCCTTTTTGTTAATACAAGCTTCATCAGTGTCTTTATCCAGTTTGTTTCATTATATTTTTAACAAATAAAAAAGTTCGGTCATCCACAGGAACCAAGCACTATGTCTCACAGGCGTAAATGTAGAAAACAGCAAATCCAAACGATTCCAGACAATAAGAATTGTACAGCTATAATGCAAGAATACGCGAACTAGGCAACAAAGTTCTGGCTTTATTGTATTGTAAGCGCTTTCACCTTTCGGCTTCTTCAGACATTTATGATAAAAAATCTAGCCATTTAAATACTAAACAAGTACATTTCATTGGCCAGACAAATAAATACGTCACTAAATTAAAAACATACATATTTAAAAATATCTAGCCATTTAATTCAAAAACATATATATATTTTTAAAGGTATCTAGCCATTTAATTAAAAGACTTCCTAAAATATAATTCTACAAAATGTGTATTGCTGTGGATAAATTCATAGGCACATAAAAATATATATTTGAATATAAATATAAATATTAATAAATACAAAAATATGTACAAATATCCATGCAAACCACTTTGACACATATACATATTATGTGTATATATTTAAAATAAGTAAAAACAAAAGTAGGTAATAAAACAATTCAAGCTGACACTACTGGCCTTCTCTTTCGCAAAACAGGTTTAAGTGAAGCTTTATCATTTAGACCAGGCTGTCTGTCTGCTTGACATCTAATGATCCACCTAAGCTCATTCTCTTCTGTAAATGTATGAATGTCACCTCCACGTAAACTAGGTTTAAAAACTGGAATCTTTCTATATAGGCAAAACTAATAGAAAATTCAGGGAACGCATAAGGGAACACGTCTACCACATTCGCATAGGCACTAACACCAATGCCTTAGCCAAGCATGCTATGAATAGAGGACCTAGTCATACTTTTACCTTTTCAGTTTTTAAAAGAGGTTTGCATGGATGTTTGTACATATTTTTGCATTTATTAATATTTATATTTATATTCAAATATATATTTTTATGTGCCTATGAATTTATCCACAGCAATACACATTTTGTAGGATTATATTTTAGGAAGTCTTTTAATTAAATGGCTAGATACCTTTAAAAATATATATATGTTTTTGAATTAAATGGTTAGATATTTTTAAATATGTATGTTTTTAATTTAGTGACATATTTATTTGTCTGGCCAATGAAATGTACTTGTTTAGTATTTAAATGGCTAGATTTTTTATCATAAATGTCTGAAGAAGCCGAAAGGTGAAAGCGCTTACAATACAATAAAGCCAGAACTTTGTTGCCTAGTTCGCGTATTCTTGAATTCTTGTTGTCTGGAATTGTTGTTTGGATTTGCTGTTTTCTACATTTACGCCTGTGAGACATAGTGCTTGGTTCCTGTGGATGACCGAACTTTTTTATTTGTTGACTATTCAGTTATTTGCGTCCACAGGTGTCTTTACCCTCTGGTGTGGAATCTGCTTACTACTATTTTTTCTCATCTTATTTTTACGTTTACTGCACCGAGGGAGCATGACTGACACAGGAAGTGATCCAATTGAATTACCGTACACTCTACGAGGCTGAGATACATCGTTTGGTCTTGCTGAACGTTTTCGTACGAGTTTAGCTGGTAATGATAATTTACTTTCTTCTTACGAACCTACGGATGGTATTGATGAAGATAATGTTAATGATTTTGTTGGGCTGGACGATGAGTTAAATAGACTGGAGTTGGACATTTTGAAATTGAAACGCATGCAATTGCAGCGCCAGCACTTTGAAGCTTGTTTAAGCAGGAAGATAGTGCCGAGGGGGCTACACATCCTCAAGATGCCGACGACAGGTAATTTGTATCCTAGCTTACTGTATCAATGGCAACAATTAAATTTAGAGCGTAGCTTTAAATATATCAGACTACTGAATGAGTTTTTCAGCCCAGAAGAGGAGAAATTAAGGAATAATTTGACTAGACAACAGCAAGGTATTTTTTCTAAGTACTCAGGCCCTAGAGTCGAACGGGCAATGGATAAACTGTTGGACAATGTAAATATCTACGAAAGGAGACTGTTGGGAGCAGAAAAAGTCCAAGATTAATAGAGACACTAGAGACTTTAAATTAGGCCATGTCTTCACTTGGCCCAGGAACAATAATGGGATTAGTAGTAACAATAATGAAGGAAGTGTTCTTCCTACTTCACATCCATCTAACAATTCAAGTAATAGAATAAATGAATTAATGATAACTAGTAATGCAATAGAATCTACTAGTAATAAGGATGATGTGGTTGCAGTTACAGAAATTCATGCTGTTTCTGATGCTGTTTCTAATGAAGTGAACAATAGTAGTGTTTTTAACAGTGTGGTTGATAAGAATGTGGATAATTGTGTACTTTCTGGCTCTAATATTAAACCAGTGGTTAGAAGGAAAATTTCTAACATACCCCTCAATCCACATTTGACTGTTGATATAGCTGTGACACCTGACCCATTCCCAATAGGCACTCCCCAACACATGCAAGGACGAGGCTCATACAACAGAGGGAGGGTGAAACAGAAGGGGTCAGGAGGAGAACACACTGGACCCACCTTGAAGAAAATGTGGGAACGACTACCCAATCCTTAGTTATGAATTTATCTCATAAGAATCTCACCAGGTATGAGGTAGAGGTTCTTAATAAGGGTTTATCCTTTATTCCCAGCAGTATGAGTAATGTGACTGATTCAGTACTGGACACTAGACTCTTTGCACGTAATATACAATTAAAACTAGAATTTGGAGATGTTGAGTGGGTAGCTACTACTAGTACCTTTCGCACTCCTAGTTTGTATGTTCCTACTTTACATCCTTTGGTGGATACTTTTAATAAGCTGGTAGAACAAGACCTACATTTATTGAATGAAGTTAATAGAGATAAAAGTAGGAAAGTTGGTAAACAGAATTTAACCCTCAATCAAAGGAAGTCTTTATCTGATCTCTCGAAGGATCCCTCTATAGTTATACGTCCAGCAGATAAAGGAGGACCTATTGTTGTTATGGACACTGAGGATTATTTAGAAAGTATGAGTTCAATGTTGAATGAAGGTGGTTATTATTCTAAGGTTGGACTAAATGAAGTCTCTAATAGAATATTTAGAATTTATGATATTTTGGATGATCTTTATAAAAGCCATGATATAGATTGTATGTTAATGAAGTTTTTGAGAGTTAATAAACCTCTCGTACCGATTATACAGGGCCTTCCCAAGATTCATAAGTCATTGGAAAAGCCACCGTTGCGTCCCATAGTGTCTGGGAGAGGCTGGGTAACTGAGCCCTTTTCACTTTATTTGGAGCACTTTCTCAGACGTATAGTTAATGCTAACTCTACAATGTTAAGGGTTAGTAAGCAATTTCTTTTAGAATTATATACTTTTATGAAAGAAGTGCCAGGTGATAGACCATATATCTTGGTGACCATGGATGTTAAGAGTTTATTTACCATGATCCCTAATGATACGGGGGTGTGAATGGTACATCAATTTCTAACTGACCATTCTAGTTTGAATCTGACCATAATAGATCAGTTAACTATGTTCCTGGAAATTGTTTTACAGAATAATATTTTCACTTTCAATAATGAGTACTATCTGCAGAATGATGGCGTAGCTATGGGCACTTCGTGTGCCAATAGCTACGCCAACATAATAATGGCTAAATGGGAGGAAGATTTATTATTTCCCTTGCATGATTTTCGGTGTCAAGCCTTATTTTATAAACGCTTTGTAGACGACCTCTTTTTTATATGGTTTGGCACGGAAGTAGAGCTCCTTCGTATGGTGTCAGTTGTAAATGGCCTCACTAATTTTCTTGAATTTACTACTAATTATTCTAGAGAAAAGATTTCTTTTTTAGATGTGGACATGATTAGATTGGATAATGGAATGTTGAATACAACAATCCACCGGAAGGCTTGTTATAGAAACACTTTACTTCATCGAGAGAGTATGCACCCTCCATTTGTCTTTAAAAATGTAGTCATGGGTCAGGCTATGAGAGCTTCTAGACTTAATCCAACCCATGATAATTTTATGATAGAGATTTCCAACCTTAAAGAAAGGCTGATTGACAGATGTTATAAATCAAATGAGTTAAATGGAGCTATTAGTAGGATGAATTCTCTTAGAACTACCACAGCGAGACCATATTTTTCAGAAGGAACACCTTCTGAAGTTTGTCCAGACAACTGTTTGAACCCAGCAAGTTTAAGAATACCTTTATTTTTTACTTCAGACATGGGTAATGTTAAGAGAATATTTGAGAGATATTGGAATGTACTTTTGTTAGACGAAAATATAAGTAGGATAGTAGGACTTAGACCCACCTATGCTTTCAGAAATAGAAAGAATCTGAAACGTATTCTTTGTCACTGTCCACTGGGAAGGGAACCTACAGATTGTAATAGGAGTTTAGTGAACACCAAGTCATGTAATAAATGTAATCAGTGCTCACATATAGATGAGAGAACTTCATTTATACATCCTATTACAGGAGTTGAATTTAATTTTTATACTAATACCAATTGCCAAAGTGAACATGTGGTTTATTTAGCTAGATGTGTTTCCTGTGAATCTTTCTATATAGGCAAAACTAATAGAAAATTCAGGGAACGCATAAGGGAACACGTCTACCACTTTCGCATAAGCATTAACACCAATGCCTTAGCCAAGCATGCTATGGATAGAAGACCTAGTCATACATTTACTTTTTCAGTGATTCAAGTTTTTAAACCTAGTTTACGTGGAGGTGACATTGATACATTTACAGAAGAGAATGAGCTTAGGTGGATCATTAGATGTCAAGCAGACAGAGAGCCTGGTCTAAATGATAAAGATTCACTTAAACCTGTTTTGCGAAAGAGAAGGCCAGTAGTGTCAGCTTGAATTGTTTTATTACCTACTTTTGTTTTTATTTATTTTAAATATATACACATAATATGTATATGTGTCAAAGAGGTTTGCATGGATGTTTGTACATATTTTTGTATTTATTAATATGTATATTTATATTCAAATATATATTTTTATGTGCCTATGAATTTATCCACAGCAATACACATTTTGTAGGATTATATTTTAGGAAGTCTTTTAATTAAATGGCTAGATACCTTTAAAAATATATATATGTTTTTGAATTAAATGGCTAGATATTTTTAAATATGTATGTTTTTAATTTAGAGACGTATTTATTTGTCTGGCCAATGAAATGTACTTGTTTAGTATTTAAATGGCTAGATTTTTTATCATAAATGTCTGAAGAAGCCGAAAGGTGAAAGCGCTTACAATACAATAAAGCCAGAACTTTGTTGCCTAGTTCGCGTATTCTTGCATTATAGCTGTACACTTCTTGTTGTCTGGAATCGTTGTTTGGATTTGCTGTTTTCTACATTTACGCCTGTGAGACATAGTGCTTGGTTCCTGTGGATGACCGAACTTTTTTATTTGTTGACTATTCAGTTATTTGCGTCCACAGGTGTCTTTACCCTCTGGTGTGGAATCTGCTTACTACTATTTTTTCTCATTATATTTTTAACTGTAGTTCCTTTTCAGGCGGTCTCAATAATTTTTCATTACAATGCAAATACATTTATTTTTGATTTAAAGTTACATCTGGAGTTCAGTCTACCTGCCTGCCTGGGACTTATTTGGATTTTGTTCATCTTTCATTGCTTAACAGTGGGAGACTTGGCAAGACTTGATATTAAATTGATCTAGCCCTTCCACCCAGAGATAAATCTTATCTCCTTCTGTGTCTTTTAGCTCTACATTCTTTTTCTTTATTGGAACTGTGCATTTCTGGTAGTACATCTGGTTGACCCCCCCAAAAAAAGCTTTCATAGCACTTTCATCTGGGAAAATGTAGGCCAATCATCATGTTCTGTTAAGGTGAGCACTACAGCTATGAATATAACACTTTACCTTAGAATAGTTTATATTTCTTTTTTGTATGTGTACACTTATCACATTTAATTCTGTTCTAAGTAGTTGTTTGATACTTGCAGACATAATGTGAATTAATGTAATCGTGCCTCTTGAGTCCAGTAATCCCATGTACTTCACCTTTTCCCTTGACCATGTTACATTTGATAATTTTTTTGTAACAACAGTGACAGAAAAGATTCTACACTTAGAGAACATTTAACTACTTGATCAAATTTCATAGGCATGTGTATCTACAGTTTTGGCTTCCAGTAGTATTTATTGCAGGCATGGTATTGTCAATGACTTGCAGTGCTTGACTGTATGATCTGTTCCAAAATACTTTACCTGCAAACAAGAAAAAATGAGCCAGTTTGTTATAAAGTAGCATACTTGGATGAAAGCTTGTCGTTAATCCTTTGTGTTTAAAAGCTTAATTTAGGATTCACAAGTTAAGACAACAGTGAACATTCCACAAAAGCAGTTATCTGCTCAGATGATTTAGAGCTTCTCAAGTACAAACTTTCTTAATTTCTATACATACTGTTGCTATTTCTAAACTTTTACTTGCATTGTTCATATAGGGCCTGGCCACAGTTTTAAAATATGTATTGTCTGTCATTTGTGAACTTGCTTGTTTTACCATGCTAAATGTCTGGTAATGGTACTTTACAGAGTGAACGTTAGGTGGTGATCCACCCATGATCACTATTCAGTCTTTGGTAGTCCAGGATGTCAGCACCATCCAATTTCATCTAGTCCTTCAGTGAGCCTTTAGTTAAATATATTGATAGAATCTTGGTCTACTGAGCTTGGGACCTCTGCTTGTGAGTGGCATACCTTTTGAAGAACAGCAGGTAGGACACCATATCATCATCTTGAGTTGGCCTTTAGCTTTTGATACCCCCTCCTCCACAAGGTGGGCTGGTGGTACAGCAGGATCGATATTTGTTGCAGGTTGAGTATATACCTGTCATTAGCCACACTTCTGGCATGGAGGGATGTTGTCAGGTTCACCAAGGCCTCCAGTAGTCTTTCATTTTTGGTTAGACCAAAGGCTTTGGCCTCGCCTGAGAACACACAACAGTCAGCTTTCCTTCAAATGACCCTTCAGGCTGCCAAATGGATTATTTCTGGAACACTTCCCAGATAGATGGAAGGTTTTCACAATCCATAGTCCTTTTTTCTTTAGATAATCATTCTTACTTCTGTAAGATCCTTTCTAGAATGAAGTCGTATATGGGCATAGGCCTTTTACATCTACAGAAGGTTTGGCAGTCAACATGCTGCAGTTTTTCAACCAAAGGATAATCTGTTTCTTCCAAGATATCATTTACTACATGGATAGTTATGTTGTCAGTAATTATTGCTTCAGCAACACATGAGGAAAGAAGGAAGGAATAAATACTGCAAAACACTTTCCGGGTAACTTTACAGATTTCCACTGTTTTCTGGTGGGAAAATGAAACAGGCAGATCACTTTTCAGGTACCTCCATTCAGTGACAGCCTGTACAATGCTTTTTCTGCCCACTGTAATGTTTTTTGCTTGGTTACAACCACAGAAATGTTGTGTAAACCCCAGCTTACTGCATACACAATGCTTATGTGTAAATAACAAAAATGCAGTCTGGCTTTATTAAGTGTTCCTACAACCTACAAGTCTACCTTCACAAAGTATGTTTCACGCCCCACGGCATTTGTGTAACATACAGTTTTATTGGGTCTGGTATGGCCTGACAGAACTTGTGATATGTGTCACTTTTCTCTGGTATCCATAAAGAAGATAAATTCCAACCCAAGCAGGACTTCAAAGATAGCTGCACACTGATCACCAACTTAATTTCAGCTTTCAGTGTGAAAACAAAAACAGAAAAAATGCCAGTGGGTGGCGAAAGCCAGGGTACATTTTTTGGCTAGGCTTATATAGGCCCTAGGGCCAGTAGCCTAGTACCTACCTATGAACCTGTCACATTTGGTAAAAATCAGTTACTGGCTAGTGAGTACACTGCCTGGATGCCAGCAAAGAAGAAATTTAAATAATCTGTAAGAGAATCAACCAGAAAATGGGAGGAGGAAAGATTGGCTGGGAAGAATCCTGCAGTTCAGCAAAAAGCATGTGCTTCAGCCTTAGTATAAGAAATAGCTTTTGGTTATTAAGAGGAAAAAAATAAATGCACTCAAAGTGATTTAAAATGAAACATTAAAGGAGTATATCAACTCAGATAATAAAACAGGTTAAAAACAGAAGCTTTAACTAGCTTTGCAGATGAATTGATAAAACTGTGATAATCAGAGGCTGAAATGAAGAAAATATTGGCTTTGTATAAGGCTTTTCAGGAAGAGCTTTTTCAAAAAGTACCCCCCCCCCCCAAAAAAAAAAAAAAAAAAAAAAACAGAATTCAGAGCACCCAGATGACTACTGAGAATTTCTGCTGTGCTAGAGCCATTGGAAAGAACAAACTTCAATCATTTTATGAAAACATAAATAAGAAAAATATACTTGATTTATATTGTATGTGAAACTAAGACTATGTTTTTACAAGAGTAGATGTCTAAGTTAATGTCCTTGGCTTAAGCTGCAGGATTTTATTTTGTAAGCAAATAGTCTTGAATAAGACAAACTACGAAGTTTATTGCATTTGTAAAAAATATTGGATTGTTTTTTCCCATTAGCAAATTTTCTAAGTGAGAGACCACACAGCAGTCAGCTTTCCTTCAAATGCAGCTGAAGGTAATTAGCTTTGGGGCATTCAGTATATTCTTTTCTGAGTGAAATTTACAAAGATTCCTTCATGCAGTTAAGTTTTTTCTTTTCTCCTCATTGCTGACTGCTTTTATATGGAGACATGCTGTATGCAGGTGTAAGCAATTAACTTTGTGAGTTTTTTAAAAGTACAGTCGCAAGCAGTTCAGTGAATAAGAGATGGTAGCCTTCCCAGCAGCCTTACTACTGTAATGTTTTTAATACAACAGTGTACAATTTAGTTTTATTTAAAGGAAGCTGGTACACTTCTTTTTTCCTTGGGCTAAAAGTTAATGTTTTCTGAAAGCATACAAGTTGTTAATCACAGCTGGGAGTGGAACAGAAATAAGACAAGAACATACAGCAATCTGTGTAAGTGGAAACACACTGTAACATGCAGTTTAACATGGGTAACCTTAATTTTAGATTATACCATGACCCCCCATTAATATTCCAAAACATGCATGCTGATTAGTCAGCGTGCATGTTGTAAATCGACTTATACTAATGGAAAAAGGTCCGGTCGCCCGGACTTTTTCCATTAGTATAAGTCTCTTTTAAAACACTATCTCGCTATGTTAAAAGAGTTTAACATAGCAACACAGGTTTAAAAAAAGCAACGGAGATCTCCGTTGCTTTTTTTAAACCTGTCTCACTATGTTAAACTCCTTTAACATAGCTTAATAGTAGTAAAAAGCAACGGAGATCTTGCTTTCTCCGTTGCTTTTTTTTAAACCTGTCACGCTATGTTAAATGGGTTTAACATAGCGAAACAGCTTTAAAATAAGCAACGGAGATCTCCATTGCTTATTTTAAAGCTGTCTCGCTATGTTAAACCCATTTAACATAGCGAGACAGGTTTAAAAAGCAGAGAAAGCAAGATCTCCGTTGCTTTTTACTGTTTCGCTATGTTAAATTGGTTTAACATAGCGAGAGAGCTTTAAAATAAGCAACGGACATCTCTGTTGCTTATTTTAAAGCTGTCTCGCTATGTTAAACCCATTTAACATAGCAAAACAGTAAAAAGCAACGGAGATCTTGCTTTCTCCATTGCTTTTGGCCACAGCTCTGATGTACCGCGAGGCATGCGCAGTACATCAGAACTGCCGCGATACCAGACAGCCGCGGAAGGGCAGCAAAGAGGCATTATAATGCCATTATTTAAGAAAAGTAATTATTTCTTTTCTTAAATAATGTCATAGATAATAGCAATAACCATTTTGGTGGGTAATGCGGGGTTTATCCACGGTTGTCTTTGTTTCGGCCGCCTCGGGACCAAACCACGCCAACCGTGGGAAAATCCCGCATTACCCACACCCAGGCGTGGGTTATTGCTATATTAGGCAATTCCTGTATGCGCAGCTGTTGATTTTGAGGTTTAAATTTAATTTGTTGAAAATGTGCACAGTTTGATACGTTTGTTCTGAGTTATTGAGGAAAGGGTGTTCTGAAAATGGATTTAGTTTTTATTTGAGGATTTTCATTAAAACCAAAAAGTCTTAATGTAATAGGTTCAAACGGAGATGAGAAGAAACAGTTGTATACAATATCAGTCTGCCAAACATTAGTGTGTGTATTTAAGACAAAGTTGGAAATGCACAGTGAAAAAAATGTCCTTTATAATAAAAGGGAGTAATGGGTATTCTACCCTTATTCTTTTGGAATGTAACTGGCCTTTCTAGCTATAGACAAAAAAAAATATTTAATTATGTTGTGAAATCCAGAGTGCATACAGCAGTGCTGCAGGAGACACATTCAGAAAGAAATGAGCATGTATATTTAACAAAGGAACGATTACAAGATGGATTTCCTGCAGACTATGGGGGGTAAAGGAAAAGGCGAGTAACAATACTGATTGCTACAGGAGCTCCAATAAAAGAAGAGGAAAAACACAACAGTGGTAGACTTGTGATAGTAAGGGGATATTGGTAAGGGAGTATGGTTATGCTAGCATCTATTTATATGCCACCAAAAACTGCTATTCTGGGGCTTAAGAACATTTTTGGGAGAAATAATCAACAGAGAATATTATTTATAGGCGGGGACTAGAACTTGACTTGATAACAAAAGTGGGTAGATTTCTGGAAAAATGAAAGTATTTGATATGCAATATGCAAATTCAGTAGTAGGAACTCAAAGAATTTACATATTCTCCAATGTGAAATACAGGGCAAGACTGGATAGAAGCTACATCTCATAGGAACATGCATTTAATTGAAAGCTTTGACGCACATCTAGTAATGACTGCAGGTCATACATTAATAAAACTGAAGGATAATCAAGTAAACATTAGACATTGACTCCCACCTACCTGTCAAAAAGAGAAAACATTTATGAATGGGTTGTGGAAATTATTTGAAAGTTATTAGGAAAGATAGAAAACAGGGTATTCCTGTGGGAGTTGGAAGTTAGAAGAGAAGAAAGTGACCGACATCTGGAAGATTTTGTTGAATAGTAATTTAAAAGGAGGGAAAGTACCAGCATCTATCTTGGATGAAAGCTCTGGTGAAATGTATTACCAAAGTGGGTAAAGACTGTCAGACCCAGCTTCATGTAGACTAATTTCAACATTAAACCACAGTTATAAAGTGTTTGTCTGTAGTAGCAAAAAGAATGGCAAAGATGTTGCCTAAATTGATGGATATTGATCAAATTGGTTTTCTAGTGAGGAGACAAACATTTGATTTATATTAATAGGACAATTATGATCCAAAGAGAAGTCAAATGTAAGAAAAAAACTTCTGGCATTTGTGAAGCCTTATGCAGAGAAAACATTTAACAGATTAAGCTGGGAAACTGTTAATATGGCAGTGGAAAAGTTTGCCTTCCCTGATATAATATGGTTAATTGGGAGGATACATGAAGGACCAGATGCAAGTATTAGACGTTGGAGCGTTCCTCTCTTATAAGTTGTATTTGAATAGAGGACCCAGGCAGGGGTGTCATCTTTCCACTTTATTTGCTTTTTATTTAGAGCCATGGCAAAGAAAATAAAGAAATCAGAAATTTAAGGATGTAATTAGTATGGTAAAGAAAAGTAGGCTTTATTTGTAGGTGATATATTGTACTTGATAAATCTGGAAAAAGCAATCTTGGTGTTGTGGAACATTTTTAGATGGTTCCAAGTCTTTTCATGGTGTAAACTTAATGAAGATAAAACAAAGGCTATTGCCATAAATTATGTACCCCACATAAGAACTGGTTCAGCAATACCCATATTTATGGATATGCGATAAGATGAAGTACTTGTGGATTAAAAAAAACTTCTGTTTGGCAGCTAAGGATATATGAGAAGAAACTAAAGAAAATATAATACAAATACTGACTTGCTTATGGATAATAAGATACAAGCAGAGACAATAATTTTAGTCCCTTTAGTTTTATATACAAGTCAGACATAATTTTTATCAACCAGAGGAAAAGTTTTGAACATAAATTCAGCTCTGTTGATTAATCTTGGAGGGAAGAGTTAAGTGGAATAAGTCACTCCTACCAGTAGGACAATGTAGTTTAGGATTACTTGAATTGAAGGGATGTTTCAAAGCTGCACAGTTAAGGCTTGTATACATAACAGAAGCTGAAGGTTATATTTCAAAGTGGAAAGGAATGATGATGAAGTGAGGGGGAAGGTTCAAGAAGTGAGAGAGTGGAATTTTGCATGCACATCCTTAAGGAAAATAACCATACAAAATGTTATATTTGTGAAGATTGATGAAGGCTGCCAGCCTAGCCAGATAGACTTTTGTAGATAATTCTGTCATTTGTAAATATTAATATAAGCCACAGGCTTGTTTTCTTAAATGGGAAAAAATGGTGTTAAATGTGGAACTGCAAAAAGTAGCAGTGCACTCTGCTGTAACAAAGCTGATAAGTCAATTCTTTGATGTCAAAACTCGGAGACGAGATGTCTAGATGAAGGCATTCTGCCTATTGTTTTGAGGCTAGAATTAATGGCCAGAATTTGCATGTATAATTTCTTTTATTGCTCTGGTTCCTGACCAGCTGCAAGATCAAAAGGGCTATTAACCCCTGAGAGTCTGTTAGCCTGGTAACCAGAAAGAAGTGATGTAATCTGAAATGAATCAGTTGTACTGTGTTATCAATTTTTAAGGACAGAAAGAATGAGAGCATTTGAGCATTTGTCTTGAGAACATCCAACTCTCCACTCTGCCTGTGTCTATATGTAAGTAGGATTTTAGAACTGTGTTTTCTCTTGGATATAGCTAGGAAATAGGAAGAGTAGACTAGTTTGTTTTTCTGTGATATCAGAACTTTTCTACTGTATTATTTTAATTGTTTCTCTGTGATCTCTGAACTCTTGAATAGCACTGTGTAGTAAAAAGTTTTGTCTTGTGTTTTTATTATTTATTAAATATTTTTTAAAATCTTTCAACTGTGGCTGTTTTGTGTAGCGACAATTTAAGCTCTAAAGGTACATTGCATCTATATAGTGATACTGTACCAAGTCACTCCAAATAAGTCTTGACTGGTTGCACTTACCATTTGGATAATAATATTGCACAGTATAATTGGACACCCTTTCATAAGGGACTTTGAGTAGCTGATAAATATTAGCTGGGTGGTGGCAGTGATTTCTACTGTATAGTTTGGGTAAAAGGGGCACAGCAGGAGAACCTGTGCAAGCCTTTCCCAGGAGTGTCTGTGTGGTCGTATAAACTCTTATCTCAAAGTGTGTGTGTGTGTGTCAGCTACTTGGGCAGGGACACAAAGCACTGGTTGGACAGAGGATGCTGGAGGTTTTAGCTTGCCCACTACACTGAGATCTGGACCCTATAGCTGTGCCAGTGGGGATTCTTATTGGGAACCTGGAGAGAAAGGAAGAAACCACCCCCAGACTGACTGTGATCTCTGTGTGCTCTTATGGGAAATTGTACTTTACTGTGTGTGTGTATTTATTATTTATTATCCATTCCCTATATGGGCGCCTCTCACTGGTGTAGTTGTGAGGATTGAGGGTCCTTGATTGCTGGGCCAGTGCATGGGCATCACAATATTCATAAAACTTGCAGAACGTATTCTAATCCAACACTGGAAAGGAGAAAAATATTGCAGATAGGTTTGACTACAAGTAAGGCTATAGAAAATAGGCAAGAAGGGGCTGGCATTTACTGGAGAAACTGGAAAAGGTTCCAAGGTATTGGTACAAAATAAGAGGGAAAAGCTTTATAGAGTGGGATGAAGCCTCAAAGAAGTATAGACTGCACATTGACGACTGCCTTCTGTGACAAACCGAAATGCTGCCAGCCCAGTGCATATGCTTGTCTTACAAATGAAAGAGAACTATGTTATGTGTATATTAAACTATTGGTGCAGAAGTGTTGTGTTGAACAGGGTTTGTACAGTACTGAGCTTAAAGGATGTGTCCACAGTGTACTCTACTGGAAAAGAGCAGAAATCTATTTAAACTACAGTAGATATAAAAGTGTACACAACCCTGTTAAAATGCCAGGTTTTTGTAATATAAAAAATGAGACCACAATAAATCATTTCAAAAGTTTTCCCACCTTTAATGTGACCTATAACCTTTACAATTCAATTGAAAAACAAACAAATCTGTTAGGGGAAAAATATAAAAAAATAAAAAACGTACAATAAGCTGGTTGGATAAGTGTTCACACCCTTAAACTAATACTTTGTTGAAGCACCTTTTGATTTAATTACAGCATTTAGTCTTCTTGGGTAGGAGTCTATCAGCATGGCACATCTTGACTTGGCTGCCCACTCTTCCTTGCAAAAGTACTCCAGATTTGTCAGATTGTGAGGGCATCTCTTGTGCATGGCCCTCTTCAGGTCACCCCACAGATTTTCTATTGGATTTAGGTCTGGGCTCTAGCGAGGCCATTCCAAATTTTTAATTTTCTTCTGGTGAAGCCATTCTTTTGTTGATTTGGATGTATGCTTGGGGTCATTGTGTTGAAAGGTGAAATAAAGGTGAAATTCCTTTTCATCTTCAGCTTTCTAGCAGATGCCTGAAGGTTTTGGGCCAAAAGTGACTGGTATTTGGAACTGTTCATAATTCCCTCTACCTTTACTAAAGCCCCAGTTCCAGCTGAAGAAAAGCAACCCCAAAGGATGATACTGCCACCACCATGCTTCACCTTGGGGATGGTGCTGTTTTGGTGATAAGTGTTTTTGAGCCAAATGGACCTTTTGGAATTGTGGCCAGAAAGTTCAACCTTAGTCTCATCAGATCATAACACATTTTCCCACATTCTTTTGGGAGACTTTATGTATTGTTTTGCAAATTTTAGCAGGGCCTGGATATTTTTCTGTGTAAGAAGAGACTTCTGTCTTGCAACCCTACCCCATAATCCAGACATATGGAGAATATGGGAGATTGTTGTCACATGTAGTACACAACCAGTACTTGCCAGAAATTCCTGCAGCTCCTTCAGTGTTGCTGTAGGTCTCTTGACAGCCTCCCTGACCAGTTTTCTTCTCGTCTTTTCATCAATTTTGGAGGGACATCCAGTTCTTTGCAACGTAATTGTCCCATACTTTCTCCACTTTTTGATGACTGCTTTCACTGTGTTTCATGGTATATCCAGTACTGTGGAAATGTTTTTGTACCCTTCTCCTCTGATACCTTTCAACAATGAGATCCCTTTGATGCTTTGTAAGCTCTCTGCAAACCATGGCTTTTGCTGTAGCAGGCAACTGAGTAAATGTCAGGAAAATCCTACTAGGACAGCTGAACTTTATTTGGGGTTAATCAGAGTCTGATTAATTGATGGCAGGTGTGTACCCAAGAAGACTAAATGCTGTAAATAAATCAAAAAGTGCTTCAACAAAGTATTAGTTTAAGGGTGTGCACACATGCAACCAGCTTATTGTTAGGGGGAAAAATATATAAAAAAATAACAGATTTGTTTGTTTTTCAATTGAATTGTATAGGTTATAGGTCACATTAAAGGTGGGAAAAGTTTTGACGTGATTTATTGTGGTCTCATTTTTTATATCACAAAAAATGGCATTTTAACAGGGGTGTGTACACTTTTTATATCCACTATACTTAGGATTAAATTATATTTTATGGACATGGGGAGATATTTTACATCGGGAAAGTCAGCAAAAATGAAACTTTACAACAATGGATGTTTTGAAAAAAAAACAAATTCCCTGCATGGGAACATACTTACAGCAAGAGTCCATGCAAATGATGCCTTCTTTCCTTAAGCTGCATGGTAGACAGACTTAGTTGTTTTCTCCAGGGCTCCAGTGTGAAGGTGCTGTAAGAACAGTACATAGGCAAATGGAGACTGAGGGAATCAAACTCTGAATTATTGGAAGTAACTTAAGAAACTCATAGCCCTAATCTTCTGCACTAACTTACAGTCCTAAGCCACTTAGATTTGATCTGCTGGTTCTTGTGTGGGTGTTGGTTACTTTATAGCATGCATGTGTATCTCTCTTGTGTCTTAGCATGTATGTGCAACTCTTGCATATTTTAGTTCCTACAATGTGAATGAGACTTGCGCCCACTTAAATGATGTTTAAGTGGGCGCAACAAGGACCTCCAAAGCTGAAACACAAACACCAATTACAACCAAAGTATCACATAGCTCACAACACCAGTGTACCACCCAACAGCAGCCCCTAAGGCAAGACAACGTGCCCAACACTGTAGTCATAGGTGACTCTATAGTCAGGCACACTGATGTCCCACTCACCAGGCTGAACAAGGAGAAAATTAGTCAGCTGCCTGTCGGGTGCCAGGATCCACCACAAAACGCATGCACTCAAGTCACTCCACAAGTACAGATATGACTCTGTCATTGTCCATGTTGGAGTGAATGACTTGACACGTACCTCCCTGGACTACATGAAAAGAGACATGGAAGAGCTCTCGGATCATGTGACCCAAGCAGGTATGACCCTAGCCCTGAGTAGCATCCTGCCTTTGCCCAGAATGATACCACAGTAAAAGGAAAAAATGACTGACCAACAATTGGCTAAGCTTCTGGTGTCATTCAAAGGGGATGCAGTATCTGTCTGCCTGGGACGACATGATCAACAAACCACAATGCTTTGCCAGAGATGGTCTGCACCTGTCGTCCATGGGATTCAGGTTACTGGCTAAGGCTCTTGCCACCCCTATAGTGCCTTTTTTAGGCTAGGCTCAAAGGACAAAACCACCACCATAACAGGTACAAGTATGCAAAATCTGAAGGTAATACTACTAAATGCTAGAAGTCTAAACCTCAAAATTCACTCTCTCGAGGCACTCCTAAAATGGAGAACATCGATATCTGTGCAGTAACTGAGACCTGGTTCAAGGATCCAGAGAGCACCCCTGCAATACCAGGCTACAACTCTTACCACACTTTTCAGCCACAAAACCAGGGCTGAAACACTAAAGATGGAAGAGTGTCCATATTCACCAAGGATATTCACACCTCCAGGCTAGTTGTCCAACACAATGCATCCGAAATTCTCCAGGTGCAACTAACACTAGGTAAGACTGCAATCCAAATTGTAGCTTGCTACAGATCCTCCACCATGCCCTAAGATTCTCACTATACCTTTCTACACATACTGGAAAATATTAAGATACAACCAAACACCCTAATACTGGGGGATTTCAACTACCCTGCCATTAACTGGGAAAACTACTCATGTACCAACACCTTTGCCCACAGTTCTTGGAATTCATAAATTCCAATGCCCTGGATCAACTAATTCATAGTCCCACCAGGGGCTCCAATATCCTGGACCTGGTCATTACCAACATGGGAAATCGATGCTCCACACCAGTGGTCACCCCCCCCCCTCCATTGGGAAGGTCTGACCATAAGCTAATCACCTTTGACATCCACCCCCACCCCCCAGTAAGGAAACATACGTAAAAAACTTCCCCAAGGCCAACTTCATGCTGCTCAAGTCAGAATTGACAAACTTCATGACACCCATGCAGATGGGAACTGAAAGTTCAAATGCCAAATCCTACACAAAAGCACTGTATAAGCACATCCATTCGTGCATAAATCGTGCCATCCCAAATAGAACCAAGACGCTCTCCTCCCAAAAAAAGGAAGCCAATCTTGTGGTCCCCTGTCATAAACAAACTATGCAACAGAAGGAAGAAACTGTTGCAGAAAAGAAGAAAATCCCAGGATGCAAAAAACTCCCTTACCAGCCTCAGTAAGAAGCTGAGATCCTCATAAAATCCTCCAAAGCTAGTTACGAAAATAAAATTGCCAAAGATTCCAAAGACAACCACAAGTCAGTCTATAGCTATGTCAAGAATCTAAATGGCAATGCTCAGATCTGCTCTGAGCTACAACAGAATGGCATTAAATATACTGATCCCAAGGACATTGCCAATATCCTGGCAGATCGATTCAGTGCCAACTTCACCCCCCCTCACCCCCTGAAGGGCCCATCTTAATACCGAAAGATTGCCAAATTTTGGTAATAATGGCCACACAGGTAAAAAAATGCACTGTACAAAGCTAAGAATACAGCATCCATGGGACCAGACGACATCCCGGGCTGTGTACTACATGAACTACAAAATGAACTGGCACCTCACCTAAGTGTCATGTTTAATCACTGCCTCACCTCAGGCTTCGTGCCCACTGAGTGGTGCACAGCTACAGTTATCCTACTCCACAAGGGGGGATCCACCTTGGATCTTGGGAACTACCGTCCCATTAGTCTGACGAGCCTGATCTGCAAAGCCATGGAACGTATTATCATGAACTTATAAACAAAGACATTGGCAACCTTCAAACACTGAGCCCCACCCAGTTTGGGTTTGTGAAGGGCCAATTGTGTCTCCTGAACCTGACTGACTTCTTCGAACCAGTCTCCAGAGCCGTGGATGAGGGTAAGGCAGTCCAAACAGCCTATCCGGACCGTGCTAAGGCCTTCAACACCAGCCCCCACTCTGGAATCATAGATAAACTTACTAAGCTGGGCATAAATCCCTATGTCACTCGATGGGTTGCCAATTGGCTTACTGACAGAACCCATACTGTAAAAGTAGCTGACTCCAAATCCAGCTTCAGACAAGTGACAAGTGGAGTACCACAGGGTTCAGTCCTGGGACCGCTCTTGTTTGGCATCTACTTCTCTGAAGTACAGGCTAATACTAAGGGACTCTGGCTATGAAAGTTTGCAGATGACTGCAAACTGGAAGCCATTATTGAATCCCCAAATGATGTGGATATTCTACAAAAGGGCCTTACAGAAACAGATGGTTGGTGCCAGAGCCATGGGCTTAAGCTCAATGCCAAGAAGTGTATAGTTATCCCCTTTGGGAAAAACAATGTACCCATGAATTAGCACATAGGTGGCAGTACACTAAACACTGAAAGTGTGATAAGAGACTTAGGAACACAGGTGGACAGTGGTCTCACCTTCGATAACCACATCCCCACACCAGTCAAGAAATCCTATGTGGCACACCTTATTACTAAGGGCTTTTCATCCAGAAAAAAGGAGGTCATTGTCCAACTGTACACATCCCTCATTAGATCCATCATACAGTACAATGCCCCATTTGGTATGTACCTCACAAGACATCTGCAACAACTGGAAAGGCCGCAGAAACACCTCACTAAAAGAATCACAGGCCTAAAGCAGATGCCCTATGCTGACCAACTAAAAAAACTCCAGCTATACTCTGTCACATATTGCCTACTCAGAGGTGGTCTCTGCTTAACATGCAAGGCCATGTCAAACTCAGAGCTGTTGGACACGCTACACTTAAAGAAATCCCAATCCATCAGAGCCACATGCTGCAGGGACCTAAACCTTGTCATCACAATGAGCAAAACATGCTGGAGGGATAGGTTTTTGACCCAGAGACTCCCCATACGCTGGAATAGACTGCCCATACATGTCAAGCAGAATGCCTCCTTGCCCCTCTTCAAAAGGAAACTTGACAACTGGATGGGAGATAGGAAATTTACCCCAGGGATCACGTCAGTCTCCCTGCTAGACAGGGGTCCAGGGAAGTAAATATTGTGGGAAGAAATAGCCAGGGAATTGTTATGGCTAGGCTTGAACAGGCCCTAGGGCAGATAGCCTAGTATCAACCTATGAACATATGAAATGTACTGAAGTCTAAAACAACATCAATGTCCCTAACTCTACAACTCCCTACCTTACTTAAGCCCTACAAGCCATTCCTAATTGGCTTTTAGGGTTATAGGGTGGTGCAGTGGTTAACATTGTTGCCTCACAGCAAGAGGTTCTCCGGTTCATTTCTCTGCTGGGGTGCCTTCTGTGTGGAGTCTGCTTGTCCTCCCTGTGTTCGGATGGATTTCCCCTGGGTATGCCGGTTTCTTATCACATTCCAAAGACATGCATCTGGAGCATTTTTCCCTGGGCCTCCTTTGAAAATAGGCTCTGTCCTAGTCGGATTTTCCTGGTCAACAAAAATTAAATAAAGTAAATGATCTAGCCGTAACACTAAAACTCCTACCCTAATTAAAAAAAAAACACTCTCCCTATCCCTAAAACTGACCATAATCCTAAAACACACTCTATCCCTAAAACTTCTTTCTTAACCATAAAGACTCCATCCCTAACAGAAATGTTCTATGAATAACCTCAGTAAGGCTACTTTGACCCCCACCAAAAAAAAAATGACATGAAAAGTCAAAAGGTGAATCACCTATCTAAAAGGTACTGCTCCAGTCTTACCCAAGATGCAGTCCCCTTGTCTTTTTCAGTGTAAGTTGTAGTTGTACTGTATGTTCTCTGCCTGTAATGCTATAAGCAAGCATCATTGTTTTTGCAATTTTCACTTACTATTTTGCAAGTAGTCAGTGAATATTAAGGCTCCTTTATGGTCATGCACACAGTGTTGTGTCATCTGATGCCATATTTTTCTTAATACGAACATGCACTCTATTCACTAACATATTCGTCGTCTCTAATATTTACTTTTCTGACTTTCTCCTATTATCTGCAATCAGTTTGGAGTCACTTAGAATTTCATCTGTAATTTATAATCACATTTGCATCAGAAGCTACATAACTGATACCATACTAACTCTGAGATAAATAACCTGATTTAATTTAATGAAGCAGTTGCTGCCCTCATTCAAATGAAAGTAAACTGCTACCCCCAGTTTATCAGTTATTTTGACTATGCACCATTTATAAAAAAAAATGTGGTGTAAAGCCATATTTAGTTTTCTTCACTGTTGCATTAATTTATGATTAGTAGTCTGAAATTAAGAAGTTTATAGTTTAGACATGCAACTTATTCATTGCAGTTTAGTTTTATAGTTAAAAATCTCAATTACAGCTGCTTGCCAAATCAAGTTGTATCAAACTGTTCACAATCTCTATGCCTGTAGTCTGCAATCCCACGAATGTATGTTTCTTTGATGCTGTCATTTATAGAACGCATAACTCAACATCTCTATGGGAGAGAAAAACAGTGGAAGAAAATTAACAGTACGCAGCATATAGGCAAGGTAAAGTGACGGAGAATTAGATAAATTAACAAACCTTGGGATTTACCTCCTCCACTGGTCGGCCTCAAATTAGAAAAAAAAAATACAGACACCCCCCCAATGATGTCTTAGGTGCTTGCTTAGTTCATTTGTCTCTAGGACCAGTCATTTTCCAATCTCAATGGGAAGTCAGGGTCCCAGCTGTCTCTACTCTGTGGCAAAGTTTTGTTTTCTGTTTTCTTTGTATACTACCCACCTAGTTTGTCTATGTTTTAATGGCTGTCAGTGTAACTGTATTTTGTCCAACAGTTAATTTCTCATCTAAATGCAGATATGGCCCCAATTTATGGTCAATTTAAAGCTGGATGGGAGAGAAGTTGAAGTAGATGATAAGTCTGGGTTGGACTAATCATTTTGTACCATATCATAGTTATGTAATTGTAGTAAGATTAGCTTTATGAACTATATATATTGTTAACTGAGTAAGGCGGCTCTCCGACTGACCTTTTTCAGCCTTATCCCACATCATAAGAACAAAGGAATATGCACTGACAGTGGAATGCAGTCACTCAGCCAATTCCAAACAGACTTGGGAAAGGTGCACACACTCCACAAAGATAGTGACTGGAAGTTAGAACTCTGAGGCAAAGATCTTGTAGTACTACAGCATTCTGTCTGTGTGTTGTATGATACAAACATATGAACACTGCATCTGAGATGAACTAATGGAACTGTTGCCTCTGCCTTATTCAGAATATATCACAGCACCCCCTCAGATATTAATTTGAGTTTATTATCTACTGCAGCAGGGTTAGCCACCCTGCAGTGTAAGCCTTGTCTCTGGATGATTGTCACTGTTGAAGTGACACATTAACCCCATGTCTAAAAATGGGAAAAGGGGGGTATGGGATAGATGGTTCTGCAGACACTTTTTTGGCAGTGCATGTAAATTCCTATATGTGTTCATATTATTTTTCCTTTGACATTACTGATGGAAAATATGACAGAGTAAATGAAATACTAATAAAAACAGACTGGGCAACTATTCTCAGTGACCAAAGTAAATCGAATAAGGATTCTGTTGTTAAGTACTATACTATTAATGTCTATGTTCATGCATACATACCAGTAAGATACAAATGTTCAGTTAAAAAAAAAAAAAAAAAGAGTAGAGTCCTACAATTAGTAAAATGTTCCACAGAAAGAAAATATAGCTTTCAAAAATGGACCTAGTCATAAAGACAGGTTTAGAGTAAATAAGAAAACTGCTTTGATCAGGGAAATTTGAGAAGATAGCTAACTATAAACTCAGCTTTTTCTTAAAGACTGAAAGGATACATTTTTTTAATTACATTGAAAACTAAAGAGAAAATTGTGAATGTAAGACAATCTATAAACAATGAACTTGTCATCCACCCGCAAAGTATAGCAACCATGTATATAGAAAAATGTGTGCAGATTTCACAATAAGCAAAGAAATAGAGTGCTGTAGAGACACGGGGTGGCATAACTACTGCCACAAGTGCAATTAAAACTCGAGTTCCATAGGGGCAGACAACATGCCTGTTTTTCATAGTCGTCATATTACTACATCATTAATTGTAGCAGCATGTTAGTGGTTTCAGTTAACAAAGGGGGGGGTCACATCTGTTTCAAAACATTTTAGATCCATCAGTCTGACTAGTATTCTATGTAAAATCACGGAGTCGCATCCAAAGTGAAATTAAGAACCTACTGTTAGATATGGAAAAGTACAGGTTTGTTAAGGGGAGTTTGTACCTCTTACTTTGTAGCATTCTTTGAAGAGGTAACAGGAGCACTTGAAGGGATGACAATACATACTGCTTATTCTGACCTTGCTAAACTTTTGACTCTAGTCCACATGAGGGAGTACTTGACAACCTGAAGGCATTAAATGTCAATCTGTTTATAATTCAGTGGGTAAAATGCTGGATAAATAACAGGGCACCAGTCTGGTCGGGGGTATCCATCTACAGTATTTGTTGTTACCAGTGGTGTCCTACAGGGCTCTGAACTGAGGTCACTTGTTTTTGGACTACTGTTAGAGCATGAAATGGCCTGTAAGGAACCATGTATGCTGATGAATGCAGGTTGGGTAACATAATTACTTCAAAAAATACCAATGCCGTCTAAGTTAGTTCACAAAAGGATATACTTGGGCAGTAGAAATGATCCAGCTTTATTTTATGTGAATGTAGCATGAGACTTGATATAGAAGTATACATTCTGATTGCAAAATAATTGTTTAAATCATAAAAAGAAGATACAATCATTAATTGTTGGGACAATAATAGATAATTTAAAGTTTTACCATTGTGTAACAACCAAAGTCAGAAAAACATATCCTGTGTCCAGTGTAATTCTAAAATGTATGTTGTTGGGATCAATAGTTCAGAGTAATGGTGAGTGTGGAAGAGAGGTGAAGAAGAGAGTACAGGCAGGATGGAGTGGGTGGAGAAGTGTCAGGAGTGATTTGTGACAGACGAGTACCAGTAAGAGTGAAAGGGAATGTCTACAAGAGGGTAGTGAGACCAGCTATGTTATATGGGTTGGAGACAGTGGCATTGACAAAAAGGCAGGAGTTAGAGCTGGATGTGGCAGAGTTAAAGATGTTAAGATTTGCACTGGGTGTGACGAGGGTGGACAGGTTAGGAATAAGTATATTAGAGTGTCAGCCCAGGTTGGAAGGTTTGGAGACAAAGCCAGAGAAGCAAGATTACGTTGGTTTGGACATGTGCTGAGGAGGGATGCAGAGTATATTGGGAAAAGGATGCTAAGGATGAAGCTACCAGGTAACAGGAAAAGAGGAAGGCCTAAGATAAGGTTTATGGATGTGGTGAGAGAGGACATGCAGGTGGTTGGTGTGACAGAGCAAGAAGCAGAGGACAGGAAGAAATGGAAACAGATGATCCGCTATGGCAACCCTTAACGGGAACAGCCGAAAGGAGATGATGATGATGTTGTTTCAGGCAGATCATTATTTCACTTATAGCATACTGATCTTGCACTAATTAAATGCAGTTCTCTGTTTTGTACCCATCAAAGAAGCCACTCTGACGAATTTGAAAATGTCCAAGATTCATTACTAGAAAAATATCGTAGAGTTGGAAACCTTGAACTACTCATAAAGGCTTTAAGAAATAATAATATACTCTGTTTCTTACAGGTTACTAATAGATGGCTTGTGCCTGGCTTGTAAGCTGACTGCCTGATCTAGTTCTGTTGTGAAACTGTACGCTTAGAACACACTGATATGGAGTCAGCATCACACTGTATAACTTAATAGTAAAATTAAATATCAGTTACAAAAAATAAGAGCTGTGTTATACAACCACCCCCACCCGACTCCACCACACACAAGATTATGAAATAACTTTTCCTTACAGTCAGAAAAAGTAATTCACTGACTTCCATTAAATATAACCTTGATATGTGTATGGGAAGTAGATATTATCCATATGCAGCAGTCGGGTATCTTGAAGCCTATTCGTTGTATGTTTGAGAACAGAACTTACCAACCTGTCCATTTGTGCAAGTCGGAGAAAACCTAAACTCTGACCTGTGACAGATTTAAAGGATAGTAATATAAACACCTGCTGCACTGACACATCTGGAATTATACTTTTGGTGAAAGCCTATTTAAAGGTGGTCTGTCACATTGCATTTAACATTTATGTTAGTTGAACAACAGTGAAACAGCAGGAGACCCCATAACTCTGTGCAGTAAACCTCAGGTGGCTATATCACTGATGTTTATATTAGCAGAGCAAATCTTTGTTCTTTGCATCCCATTGACAATGTTTGTCATTTAAAATTCTGGATTTCT
This sequence comes from Protopterus annectens, assembly GCF_019279795.1. Classification (NCBI taxonomy): domain Eukaryota; kingdom Metazoa; phylum Chordata; order Ceratodontiformes; family Protopteridae; genus Protopterus; species Protopterus annectens. Next base: position 1,227,832,798 of record NC_056747.1, on the reverse strand, counting down.
GCCTCTCCCCTGTCATACATGTCTGCAACATTTTATAGCTATTCTATCCCATTACACTACCATAGCATACAAATGGATAGCTAATAAAGGTCAGTGATTTTTACTCAATAAAGGGGGTCCAATCATGCTTAATTATATTTACTGTCATTTTTCTGTATGGGTCTTGTTGCTTACACTAGCATTACTAAAATGTGTCTACTTTCATTTCATTGTCTAATGCAACATTTTATTTATTTATTCATTTCGTTAATGAGTAAACCTAGTAGCTGCACAATCCTCTCTTCAAGGGTGATGTGGACAAACAAGCTGGTTATATTGTTTGCTGAAATTCACACAGTAAGAAAATGGAAACTGAGAATGTCAAATACAAAGCTACAGGATAATGTTTACTAGTATCTCATAGCCTTAGTCTTCTGTCCTAAACTACCAGACATGTCATAATCTCAAAACCTGTGTTATGTGGTATTTACCAAACAGCTATGAACTTAAGCCTGTCTTTCAGATGTCTTGTAACCTGACATTCAACCCCCCTTTCAGTAATGGTATTTAATCCTGAATAAAGATCACCGTTTAATCTGAATTCCCACTGTTTCTCTTCCACTTGAACCAAAGCAAATATCTTGAATTACCTAAAGTTCTGATATATTAGGTGATGTTGACATAAAGCATTCCTCATTAAGTCCACCTGGAAAACACTCCAGGGGAATTTCAAGATGGTTAAGTAGTGGTTAAATCCACATTCACTTAACCAAAATAATTTGGATTTAAAGATAGTTTAGAAAAATGTAAAGGAAATCAGAAAAAGAGGAGCCAAAAACTCATAAACAAATACAAGTGTCACACATTTTCAGTGTCACAGTCACTTTATCTGTAAAGGTCCAAATGTCAATGCTCAGCTGAGGCATAATAGTTCTAGTCTGGGGGCTAAAGCAAAATACATGTGCAACTCTACTGACCTCTCTAACCCTCTGTGACAGTTGCAAGACATTTTGTGTAGGTAGGACATCTTGTAAGCTATCAAAATGATTCATGAGCATGTGTACATTATAAAGAAAAATGAGGAAGCAACATAAAGACATGGCTTACTATGTCAGTTCCTTAGGAAATTCATGTTTTCTTTTGTCTTGAATCAAATGGTAGTATTTTATATCCTATCAAAAATTATTTTGCTTGACATGTATTTATATTCCACCTAAAACTGTTATAGTTAACTTAAGAAAATTCTGGGAGAAATAATCAGCTTTCAGCAGAGAATATTACTTGTATGTGGGGACTGGAATTTGATTTGCCGCAATGAAGATGTGTCAAGGGGCCCAGAAGGGAAAGTATAACAAAGGAGGATAGATTTTTGAACAAATTTATGAAAATATTTGGCATAGAATAAGTGAATTCAGTAGTAGGAGTTTTGAGTGAATTTACATATTTCCCAAGATACGAAAATTGGGCTAGGCTTGACAAAACTTGCATTTCACAGGAACATGTGCATTTAATTGAAAGTTTTGATATGCATCCAATAACTATCAGATCACTCACCAGTAATAGCACCAGTGTCTCATTTTTATTTTAGTTATCTGTTGAAAAGAAAGGAATGGGTAGTAGAAATGATGAGAGAGTTTTTAGAGAAGAGAGAAATGTGTTCTGAAAATATAGCTAGGAAATGGGATAAAATTAAAGTAGAGTTTAAAAATAGGGTGGAAATGAAAGAGAGAGATACAGTTAAGAAGTAACAATTATTTAGAGGGACAAATAAAGTATTGCAGAATAGGGGGAATCGGAGCAAGAGGAGCAATTGCAGAATGTTAAAGAGAAAATAAGGGATTACCTTGATAATATGTATGAGTTTAGAAAGATTGTTGTTAAGCAACATTTTTGGTAAGAACTCCAGAGCACATAAACTTTCAGCACAATGGCTTGGTCAAAAGAAGGGAGAAAGGGTTGTCACCAAGCTTAGGGAGCGTATAACAAGGAAGATAAGAGATCCTGTAGAGATACTAGAAATATTTTGGAAATTTTATGCTAGTCTGAGTAAAGCAGAAAAATACAAATGGAAATGTTTATGGAAGAATTAAATAGGCCAAGGTTAGAGGTAGATGAGACCTCCATTACTAACAGTTAGGATAGGAGATGAGATAAAAATGGTGATATATATAAAAAATCCACAGAGAAGTCCCCATAAATAAATGCTATTCTTGTAGAATTTTAGAAGCTAGGAGGGAAAAGACTGATAAAGATCTGGAAGGTTTTATTTAACAGTATTTTAAGAGGAGGAGAAGCACCAACATCCTGGAAGAAAGCATTGGTGGCTGTAATACCTAAAGAGGGTAAAGACCCTTCAGTTCCATCTTCATTCAGGCCCATTGGAAAATGTTTCACTGACACAGTCTCTCTATGGTCTTTCTTACTAGAAGAACAAGAAACAGAATCTCCTTCTGTTTCATAGCTCACTTTTTATTTGACAAATGTTTGTATTTCTTCCTTGGCATGTTATGCATCAAAAAATGATTCTGCCCCTCCCAAAAAGAATATTCTAAAGATAGCTAGTTACAGCAGTTTGAATCACATGCCTGCTTCTTAACATTCCCTGATTAGTGGAATAAATTTATTTATCTTCTGCCTGGTTTACAGTGAGTAATCATTTTCCACATTCTGCTGTATCCCACTTTTAGTACTTTGTCCTGCCACAGTTTTGTCAGAATCAACTACTTCTACTGGTAGGATTGCATCTTTACTATTAAAGGTCTAGACTGCTTTCTCATGGCCAGGTTTGCAGCATACACATGATCTGCCCTTTCAGTTAACTCCTGCTGTGGATTACCAGTTCAGTTGCTTATTTGTGCTTTCATAAAATTAATACAATCGATTCCTCCCACCTTCTCTGGTACAGCAGCAAGCAGCAAATCTCCAGTTTTCCCTGTGTGCTCTGTCCTCTGATTCTGTTACCTTTTGAAACCTCTCTTCTTGAGCAGTCTTGTATTCAGCCAGCCTTTTCTTCATTTTGACCTCTGATTTTTGCAGTTTTATCACCTCATCTGTATATCTGTTTAAAGCTTTTTTCCATTTTTTCTGGCCTTTTGCTATTTGAGTTGATATACTCCATCAGTGTTTGATTTATTTTAATCAGCTCTGAGTACAGTTGACTTATTTTTCCCTGCAGGCTACTGGAAGTCATCTCTTTCACAAAAGCTGGAGCTTGCACTGCTTTTTGCTAAACAACTGCAGAATTCTTCCCAGTCAATATTTTTCCTCACCTTTTGTGATTGATTGTCTTTCAGGTTCTCTGAATTCCGTTTTTACTGGCATCCAGGCAGTGCATTTACTAAACAGTTACAGAAATTTACACAAAAAATATGAGTTTACTGTCTGTGCCTTCTGAGTTTCTGTTTTCTGTTTTCATACTGGGAGAGCTGAAATTAAGTTGTTACTCAATGTGCAGCCATCTTGGAAGTCAACATTGAGAACATTGATGATCCAGAGGGAAGCAGAATGCAAGAACATACCACTGTTGTGGGTGTGTCTTGACGCAGAGAAAGTGTTTGACAAAGTAAGCTGGAAGTTTATGAGCAGGGCAATGGAACTAAGCCTTCCTCATAAAATTATAAGGCTAATTAGAGTTTGAGCAGAGGCACCAGGCAGGGGTGTCCTCTTTCCCCTTTATTTGTATTATATGTATATTAGGCAAAGAAAATAAGAGACTCCTAAATTAAATAGTCTAATTGGTATGGTAGTCAAGAAAAGCTGGCTGTATTTGCAGATGATATTTTATACCTGATAAAACCAGAAAATGACATTTCAGTATTGTGGAACATTTTGAGATACAAAATTAATGAAGTTAAAAAATAACATTAAATTATGCATCCACACGAATCGGTTCAGCAATATTTATATTTATGGAGACATGATAAAATGAGTACCTAGGAGTATGGATTAAAACGGATTTTGTTGTGGCAGCTGAGGATATGTGGGAAGAGACTAAACAAAAGATAATACAAAAACTGAGAAATTGGAAGCTGTTTTATATGGATAGCAAGATGCAAGCCATTGCAATGTTTCTAGTCCCTTTAGTTTTATACACTGTCAGGCATATTTTTATCAACCAGAGGAGAAGTTGTGGGTAGCAATTAATAAGGAGCTGAGGGTTTTATCTGGGAGGGGAAGAAAGAAAGAGTCAAGTAGAATAAGATTCTTCTAATAGAACAAGGTGGTTTGGGATTACCCGATTTGAAGGGATATTTCAGAGCTACACATTAAGGCTCCTATACATAGCTCAAGGAGAAACCTATAATTCAAAGTGGAAAGGGATGCAGAAATGGGGGAAGCTCAAGAAACAAGGAGAGACTGGGATTTTGGATGCAGGTCCTTAAGGAGTAAGACTCCAATAATCCATATGCTTTTGTTCTTTGGGTTGCTGCATGGTCACAGGCTGGGGTCCCCTAGATTTAATTTGTAATGATTTGGAAGGTGAATATGATTCCTACATGGCTTACGGAGCCCATGGGCTTGGCACAGGAGCACCTAGTGCAAGTATAACAGCAGGAAAAGCTTTGGCATGAGTGGACAGCCTGGGCCACTGGAGCATACTGTTTGGCACAAAGTGATGGCAGTTATATCTGTTTGGCAGAATTCGATACAGGCAGCATGGTAGAGTTTTTTCATGACCCCACAAAAGGTAAGTGATGTTCACTACATGGTGGAGATAGCAGGTAGAAGGCAGAAATGCAAACTATGCCATCTTAAGCTGATGAAGCCCTACTATGATGGAGACACACTGGTGCTCTTTATCTGAAGTAGATTACAGGATGACCCAGAGGAGGAACTTGTAATGTTTCTCAAGACTGACACAGCAGTAGATGGTGTAGTGCTTTCACAGCAGCTGTCTCATACCAAGGCACTGGAAATTTAAGCAGTACTACAGGAACTTGTGCACGTTTGCTAGTAATCCAGGGTGTACTCAAATACTGGCACACCCCATGGACATAGGGACCCAATGACCCAGCAAAGAAGCTCCATATTGGGTGCCTGATTGAGTCAAGCAAACTATGTGAGAGGAACTACAGGAGATGTTGGACCTTGAGTAATCTAGGAATGTAGCAATACCTGGACCTCCCCTGGTAGTACTGCTGCCAAAAAAAACATGAGAATACCAGGTTCTATGCAGACTGTCAGAAAATTAATAGTTACATAGACTCAGTTGCTTACACCATGCTTAAGTCAGAAGAAGCCTTAGCACATTTTGGTGGGGCTAAGTATATAGCTGTTGTTGACCTAAATAAGGGTTACTGGCAGGTACCCTTATCCTCACAGCAAGGGATAGTTCAGATTTTGTGACACATTTTGGGTTATGCAAGTTCAACAAAATGCCATTTTAAATGAAAAAAAAATGACATCAGCAACTTTCCATTGGTTGGTATATCGCTTTTTACGAGGAGCTGAAGTTGTTATAATTTGTCTAGATTGTATTACATTCCATAGTTGGTCCTGGTAAGAACAAGTTGAACATGTCAGGGAGGTGTTGGGCAAACTTAAAAGGTAGACATGGCAGAGTTGTCTAATTTAGGTTATAGAATGGGTGGTTTAGGTTATAAAATAGGTGGTGGCAGGATTAGGTTAAAAGTTGCTAATGTGGAGACTATTCATTTATTCTATACCTCTTTAACAAGGATGCAAAGAGCCTTTAAGATGAGAAATGGAGATGAACACACAAGGGAGTCACCTTCAACTCAATCTTTGTTTCTTAGGGATGTCTTAAGAAAGCTCTCACTTGAGTGCTACATAGGAAAGGTATTAAGATTGTATATAAAGGTGCAGCTTTATTAGTAAGAATGCAGCAAAGTTGTGAAAATATACAAAATGTATAAAACTTGTAACTGTATTTTTCTGTGAAATACAGTACATCTGTAAAACATAATATTGTGGGAAAAACTGCATAGGGCAAGTACTTTATGCTGCAGAGCTGAAGTTAACTGAAGTCTAAACTGAAAGAAGCAGTGACTTCTTTCTGAATATGGGATAGTAGTAGACACACACACACACACACACACACACACACTGTTGCAGTTAGCTAGGATTTCATGCTAGCTATTTGGGGCATTACATCAACCAGTTGAGGCATCTTTAACTGAATAACATCAAAAGTGCCATGAACTTATGACTTATTATTGAGAAGGTTTGAAGAATTGTGCTAGTTGTATCGCAACCAGTGATAAGTCATCTGTGACCCTTCTTCAGAGGTCAAGTGGCATAGCTCTCTTGCTTTGGAGATCCAGCTTCCAAAAGCCATTTTGGAACCGTCTTTGTGGTGCCTTGGATGTGTTTCACAGACTTGTTACTCCCTGCAAGAGTAAGTTTGGTCTGTATTGCTTTTACTGTTGAATTTTACAGATTTCAGACAGTGGTAGACAGGGACTATTCATTTTAACATACTTCAGTTATGGAATATTTAGCTGGTGAGTTAGTAGTTTTCTGTAAGCTGTTAATCTTTTGCAAACCTTTATTTTACATTCTTATCTGCAGTATTATACCTTGTCTATGTATTTAAAATTTCAAACTGTCTTGTCTAGTTTGTCTGAATAAATATTTGTTTTTATTTAATTGTAAAAGATCTTGACTATTTATTTATTGATTGATTGATAAGGATAACTAAGCATTGGGGACTAGCTGCTGTTTTTTTTACTGAAAGAGCAAGACTGATCAACTAATACTAATGTCAGGCCTTGTATTTTAATTGAGTTATTTTGTAAAAGTGCAAAAGTAACTGTAGTGTTGCAGACTTGGATGGTGGTAGTTCTGCCATAATGCGAAGAGGGTTGTAGCACTGAATGTTACTAGTAGCCTGTCCTGAAAGTATTTTATTTGTGTGTGTAATATTTTAGTTATATTACAATTATTGTGGGTAATGTACCACGGTAAGGCACTAAATTCATAGTGAAGTGCAGGAAGGACATGAGAAACCAGTACCTACAATTCTACTGTGTAGCTGTTTATTTTGGAGCCTGTCTGGTTGTTATCGGTATGGACACATAGCTCAGAGCAACAGTGCAGCTTTACCAGAATCACTTAAGGCCAACTTTTGCTTACTTAATTATTGGTTCTGGTTTACATTTAGTGATATTTGTTTTAGTCTTTTTGTTTTTGTTGTGTTTTTTTCTTTAATTGGGGCAGTGGAGCAGATGGAATGATTGTACCACTGTCCCTCACATATTGTGGTGGCAGTGGTATATGTTGTGAGACCGTCCTCCTGGTGGCCATCATGAGGACCAGATTCTAAAACAGTTTACACTCGATACATCATATTTTGCCTAACTTTATGGCTAAAATTTAAGTAATTCCATAACAGGACTTTCTTTAGCCCTCTTTTTCATAATAAACAAATGAGAATCATGCAAGTGCTTATAGTCAGTTCATTTGGTATACCTGATTTTGGAACAGTTTGAGATGTTCATCATATTGATCATTGCTGCAGTCGCCTTAGCTTACATGGGTTATATCCTGCCAGCTTCAAAAGCTTCAGGGTACCTTACACATGCCCAAACTGTAAAGCAGCTTGAGCTGAGCTGACTAAAAGATAACGTTTGTATGTGAAGCCTTTCAAAGCTTTACTGCTGCCAAAGAATATGCTCCTCTGAGGCTTTTGAGGATTGATGTATGGCTTGCACTTTCCTTTGCTGGGCAGAGAAATTCCCTTTGGGGGAAAAAGCCTTCCATTTTCTTAAAGTTATTGATTTATTACTTTCCTCTTTAGGAAAGTTGTTTTAAAGCTAGGAGTGTTGGGTGTTAGCGAACTGTCTTGAAACTGTAATGTACTTTTAAGTAGAGCTCTTTTTTTCTGTCGATTTAAAAGTAGTGTTAATTAACTGAAAACATATTTTCTGTCAAAAGCAAAGTAACTTTTGTGGACTTGTATGTTTACAGGCTTTTACTGTTTGTCTTCCTTGGGTGAGAGACACCATTTTTGGATTGACCATGGAACAGACTACTGGTCTCATGTTCGGTCCTGCTTCCAATCACAAAAAGAAAAAGTTAAGCAAACAGCCTTTGCAGCAGCAGTACTCTAGCACTTTGCCTCAGCCTCAGGTGGATGACTCTGCTGTGGCCATTTCTTGTACCTCAGACCACTCATCTTTTATCCTGGACCCTTTGGTGTGGCACCTACAGCTTCTGGGGAGAAGGGATTAGCCGCGTCCTCTGTGGCTGTTGGAGTCCCCTCAGTGGGCAAGGGAGCGCCATTCTTGTTGGTGTTGGGAGGGGGAACGGGGAAGGTTTCCTTGCTGTGCCCATCCCTGGGGAAGCAGCTGCTGCCATTAATAACACTGCTGGCACAATTTTTCCTGTCAAAAATAAACAGAAAACCAAGCATGCATCTACTCCTCCTCAAATTTCTTTAAACATGGGTAGTTTACTGGGTCTGTCTCGGGGTTTAATTTAGGCTATTGATCCTTCCTCTAAAGTAGTTTCTGGTAAAAGAAAGAGAGATTCCTGTTTTCCTGAAGAGGTTCAAAATTCTGAATCTGAACAGGAAGATGCAAGGACGTATTCAGGATTTTTCCTCAGATTTTTGATTCAGACTCTAGCAGAGCTCAGATTCTGAGTCTGTCTTTTAGAGTTTCTTTTTCTATGAGACTATTGCTAGAATGTACCAGTGTTTTCAGTAGCACACTGGGCTTTTTCAGCTCCTCAGAAAATACTCTGAGTTGTTACAGAACGATTTTCCAGAACCTATACCAATTCCCCGTTCTGCCAACTTTAGAGGATGTGTGTGTTACTGCCTGCAATTTCCCTGTTAGTCAGCCAGCTGCCCTTGAAAAGGCAGATAGAATGTATAAAATTCCTCTGTCTTTTAATTTGTTTATACTCTATTCCCAAGCCTGACCCAGCAGCTATAGCCTTATTTGATCCCACTGCTGCTAAGCACTCAGTTAATCCCAATCCTTCTGTTTCTGAAAAGGATGAGGAAATTACTAATGGGTATGGGGGAAAAGTGTTTACTTCTGCAACTTTGTTTTTTTTCAGAATTTTGAATTGTCAGGTTCATATTTTAAAGTTTATTCTAACAAATTGTGAAAGTATGACAAATGTTTTATCTGAAATTTCTAGTTGAGTCAAAACTACTTGTTTGCAGTGTGAGTGTTACTATGCTGATTCTTCCAGGGCTATGCCTACTGGTATTTTAAGGAGGTTTGCATAGCTACATTCTCAAAACCTCACAGATGATGATAAAAATGAAATTTTAAATTCTCCCTTAGATAGAGATTTAGTATTTGGCATTTCTTCTTCAGAGGTTATCAAATGTGTGATGAAAGGGGCAAGCTGATCTAGGGAATCTCTAAAAGGTTTCAGCTCTCCCTTTCCAAATTGTCCAATGGATTTTCTTCCTTCTGTTCTATTTTTGGCAGAAAACAGAATAAACAGTCTGAACAGAATTCCGGTAAACGGGTGTTTAAGAAGGAATGACAAGGGAGTTCCAAATCTTAAGTCTGTAACCTCCCAAAACCAAGGACAGTCCAATATATCTGAATGACTGTTCGAGACCTTGTGATTTCACTTCCATCCTGGCCCCTTTTTTCTTCCATAAAGTTTTAATCTCCATTCTTTTTGGCTATAGATTTCTTCAGACAAATGGATTCTGAATTTCATTCATTAAGGTTACAGATGACAGTGGGAAGAAATTCCTCCTTTCTGGGGTTCATTCCTCATCCTCCAGATCTACTCTTTTTTTTTTTTCTTCCTCACTTGTTCTTCATCCCATGCTGTCCCAAGGGCTGATAGAACCAGTTCCTCCTTCCCAGGTGGGGAAGAAGTTTTATTCAAGGATGCTCCTAGTTCCAAAGAAAGAAAATGCTTGGAGACCATTTCTGGAACTTTCTTTTCTAAACCTGTTTGTGATAGTACCCTAATTCAAAATTATGTCACTTCACAACCTGTTACCTCTTCCTCTTTCAAGTTTCCTGGTAATACTAGATTTATCAGATGTTTATTGTCATATCCCTATTCATCCAAACTTCTGATGTATCTTAAGGTTTTGTATGTCTAGCTCACATTATCAGTTCTCTACCTTAACCTTTGGACTATATACTGCACCAAGAGTGTTCACAAAGTAGCTCCAGTTATAAGTCATTGCAGGCAACGTGTTATCCACATTTTTCCATATTTATATGACTTGCTTTTCTTTGCAGATACTTTTACAAAGTGTTAGGGATCTCTCTGTTGGATGTGAGATTTCTTACACCAGCTGAGATTCCAAGAGAACAGTCTGAAGTCAACCTCAGTTCAAAGACTGTTTTCTTCCACAGGGGAAAAATATATCCTTATTTAGTTCTGTTTCTAAGGTTTTCCATTCAGATTTCGGTCAATGCAATGTAATACCTCAGAATTTTGGGTCTCATGGCATGTATGATTTTCATGATACCTCTGACAAGACACTACATGAGATACAATAGTGTCTGAAATGTCTTTAGTCCCAGCATCAACACTCTTTTTATCATTTCAAGTCCCAATTGTGGGGTTTGTCAGAAGAAAAATCTTTCTTTTTGTGGAGACAACAGATATCCTTAATCCAAATCTCCCCTTCTGCCTCCCTGCTACAAAGCAGAATTTACTTGGGGACTAGTTTCAGGAAGGATAAAATTGCAGTGGTGTGGGTCACCAAGAACGGATGCAAGCAGATAAATATCTAGGAGATGCTTGCCCTGATCAAGACACTCAACTCTCTGACCCATCTTTGGATCCTGGGACCTCTTCAAAGTAGTTTTAGAGAATACCACAGTCATGTGGTACATTAACACACAAGGGAGAACCAGGTTGTACCCCCTTTGCATACCAGCCATGTTAGCTTGGGATGTAGCTTTAGAGCACAGTCTCACTTTGCAGACATCTTACATTCTTCTAGAGCAAAATTGTGTGGCAGGCAAGCTTAGCAGGACCAGGGCAGACCCTCACGAATGGCAACTAGATTGGGGGCCTTCCAACATTTGAACTTTGGGGGAATTAATCAAGTAGAACTTTTTGCCACCTCTCTGAACAGAAAACTGGAAAGATTCTGTTCTAGGACTGCAAGAAGGCCTGAAAGATACATGCATTTTATTTTATTTTTTTCTTTGGACAAGAATGTTCCTGTATGCTTTTCCACACTTTCTGCTAATATCCATGGTACTTCTGAAGATTCAGAAGGAATCCCCCAAGGTCATTGTGGTGACTCCCTTCTGGCCTAGGCAACTGTGGTTATCCCTTCTTTCTGAAATGGTCAGGGGAAATTACCACAAGCTTCCTCACAGACTGTATCTACTTACACAAGAACAGGGATGTTTGATACACTCCAATATCAATCATTTTCCATTGACTGCTTGAATGGTACGGTCTTAATTCCTTTTAGGCACCTGTTTACTGAGGATGTGCAGCAGGTACTACTAAAGGCAAATGGAAAAGGTTTTCTAGTTGGTGCTAACAGTATAACCAATACCCATTCAGGGCCTGCTGTTCTGCAAGACTCAAAAGACAAACCCACCTGCATAGGTATCACAAGGGATAAGAAACTAAGAGTAATGCTACTCAACGCCAGAAGTCTAAACCTCAAGATGCACACACTCGAAACTCTCCTTAGCATGGAGAACATCGATATCTGTGCAGTAACAGAAACCTGGTTCAAGGCTCCCAAGAGCACCCCAGCACTACTAGGTTATACCTCATACCATGCTTTTTGGCCCCAAAACTTGGACCGAACCACAAAAGGAGGGGGAGTATCAATATTCGTCAAAGATACCCACACCTCCAGGTTGGTGGCACAGCACGAAGCATCAGAGACTATCCATGTGCAACTAACAGTGGGTAAAACTGCCTTCCAGTTTATAGCCTGCTACAGACCACCCTCACAAACCCAGGAACCCCACTCGGCCTTCCTGAGAACACTGGAAAATATGACAGTCTCTCCAAACACCATTATATTGAGCGACTTCAACTACCCAAACATAGACTGGGAGCATTACTCTAGCTCCAACACCCTAGCCCAAACGTTCCTAGAATTTATAAACTCAAATGCTATGGAACAACTTGTTACCACTCCCACAAGAGGGGAAAACATACTAGACCTGATCATCACCAACATGGGGGCTCTAGACCAGAAGTGTATCCCACACTGGTAAGATCAGACCATAAACTAATCTCACTGGATATTCACATCCCAACCCCACCCCCTGCCCAGAAAACCACAGTGAAAAACTTCTCTAAAGCAAATTTCACACTCCTCAAAACTGAGGTGGAATCCTTCAAAGTCCCCGGGCCTGTTGAAAATACGGCCCAGACCGCAGAATCCTTTATAAATGCATTCTATGAACACCTTCAGGAATTCATGGATCATGCAATCCCAAATAAAACCAAGACCCCATCCTCCAAAGGCAGGCATCCTGTCTGGTGGACCCCAGCCATAAACAAACTATACAATAGAAGGAGGAAGCTACTATATGATGGAGCAAAATCCCAAAAAGGGAAGGCATCTCTGATCAGTATTAGCAAAAAACTACGGGCACTCATAAAATCGTCTAAGGCCAGCTTCGAGAGAAAAATTGCACAGGACACTAAGGATAATCACAAGGCTTTCTTTAGTTATGTTAGGAACCTGGGTGGGAATTCCCAGATATGCTCAGAATTAGTCCAAAATGACAAAAAATACACCGAACCCACAGACATTGCCAACATTCTAGCTGACAGGTTCAGCGCAAACTCCCCCCCACCAAAAGGGCAAATATCTATCCCAGCAGAGTGCTGCCCCTGACATCTCAGATGCTCAGGTAAGAGCCGCCTCTCCAAAGCAAAAACACAGCATCAATGGGACCAGATGGTGTCCCGGGCTGCGTCCTACATGAACTCCAAGAAGAGCTAAACCCAAACATAAAACTACTGTTCAATCTCAGCCTTACTACAGGATATGTACCCAAAGAGAGGCGTTCAGCAACAGTGGTCCCTCTCCACAAAGGTGGTGCCTCAACGGATCCTGGAAACTATCGCCCTATAAGCCTGACTAGCTTGGTCTGCAAAGCTATGGAAAGGATCATCATGGACCTCATAAATAAAGATATTGGGGACCTACAGACACTGGATCCTACCCAGTTCGGCTTTGTTAAGGGCAGATCCTGCCTCTTAAACCTGGTCGATTTCTTTGAAACAGTCACCAAGGCCACTGACGAGGGGAAGGTGGTCCACACAGCCTACCTGGACCTTGCAAAAGCCTTCAATACAGTACCCCACTCTGGCATTATAGATAAGCTCACCAGCTTAAATATAAACCCCTATGTCACTAGATGGGTTGCAAACTGGCTCAAGGACAGAACCCACATGGTTAGAATTGCTGGAGCCATGTCAGACTCCAAACCAGTTACAAGTTGCATCCCACAAGGCTCAGTCCTGGGACCTCTCTTGTTCGGTATATATTTCTCGGAGGTACAGGGCAACACGGAAGGACTGTGGCTAACCAAGTTCACAGATGACTGCAAACTAGGTGCCATAATCGACTCTCCAGCCGACACAAGCATCCTGCAAAAGGGCCTCATATAAACAGACAACTGGTGCCAGAGCCATGGCCTCAAGCTAAACGCCAAAAAGTGTATAGTCATCACCTTTGGCAAAAACAAAGTGCCCACAAATTACCACATAGGTGGTAATCCATTAAGTACGGAAGAAGTAATTAGGGACCTGGGGACCCAAGTTGATAGCAATCTCTCATTTGAAAACCACGTAGCCAAAGTGGTTAGGAAAACATTTTATATAGCCCACCTAATCATGAAGGGATTCACATCTAGATCAGAGGAGGTCATCGTGCCTCTTTACTCATACCTCATCATGCCCATAAATGAGTACAATGCCCCTTTTGGAATGTACCTTACCAGACACCTGCAGCAACTGGAAAGACCCCAAAAGTACCTCACCAAGAGGATCAAAGGGCTCAAACAGATGCCATATGCTGCCCGGTTAAAGAAACTCCAGCTCTACTCAGTGGCATACCGCCTGCTCAGAGGCGATCTGTGCCTGACGTATAAAGCCATGTCCAACCCGGAATTAATGGACATGCTGCACCTCAGAAAATCCAAATCCCATCAAGCTACGCACTTGAGAGACTTGAACCTCAACACTGAAATAAATAGGACATGCTGGAGGGACAGATTCGTAACCCAGTGGCTCCCTTCACTCTGGAATAAAATCCCAGTCCAGGTTAGGCAGAGTCCCTCATTGACTCTCTTCAAGAGGAATCTTGATGAGTGGATGGGAGATCGTAGGTTTACCTCGGGTATCACTTCTGTGTCACTGTTAGACAGAGGCACAGTATACTAACCTCGAAAAAGGGCATAGCAAAATTCATTTAAAATGGGTGGCGAAAGCCAAACACACTCTGGCTAGGCTTATGAATGCCCTAGGGCAGATAGCCTAGTATGAACCTATGAATATTTGTGTGAGTTACTCTCCTATGACCTTTATTTTTCCTCTGTCAAGGTTCATTTATCATCCATTTTAGCATGTCTACACATAGAGCCTCCTCTTTCAAAGCAGATTGTCAAAATGTTCTTGAATGAGATTTTGCTTAAGAGTCTGCCAAATAAACTGGTGTCTCCTCCTTGGGATATTAGTTCTGTGTTTGGAGAAACTTAATACTTGCTCCATTTGATGCAGTAGCCACTACCTCCCTCCACCCCTCCTTATTTTTGGCATGTTTTGTATTACAGGGTGTGGTCATTTATGTTTTGTTGTTCCTAGGATAGCCCTTTCAGTGCTCAGCCTCCCTCTTTCTGCTGGCAGGAAAACTCTGAAGGGTTTTGCACTGAAAGTTGTCCTTTAATCAGCTCAGTTTAAGCTGCTTAACAGTTTGGGTATATGTAAGGTGCCATGAAGCTTTGGAAGCTGGTCAACCATTATATTCTTAGCAGGGTATAACTCATATAGCTAAGGCTGCTGCAGCAGTGATCATTTGAACATCTACTGTTACGTTAAGTTCAAAATTCTCACTATTCAGAAATACAGGGTACTTATAAATGGTATGGCTTCCAAAACAAGCAGCAGACATACCATTATAACCCAGTATAGTCAGTGCTACACCTGTAAGTACAATGTAAGAAATCCACACTGGGATATGCCAGTATCTGGACTATAGTCAGCAGTACTGCTCAATATGGTGTTTTCACTGAGTGGGGTCCTTGGCTACTTTTAGAGGAGGCATTGTCTACTATTCATTGACAGTGTAAACCCAACCTTATTTAATGAAGATGTGAAGTCACATTGGTACATTTTAGCTCTACACAGTAGGTTGTCTAGACACTTAATCAGCCCCATGGCATATATTCTATAGGGTATTACACATTTGTCATTACTATGCACTTTGCAGAATTTTGCTTCTTTCTTCTGCACATATTATAGTTCCCCACCTTCTCTACCATGTAAACATCTTTCCTGCCTCAGTGCTGCTTGTGCTTGTCAAGTGCCATATGGATTTGTAAGTATTAAGTGTCATGAGTGTCCATGCTGTTTGGGGGGGGGGGGGTTAGTATGAATGAGGGTGCCACTTAAAGATAAGTTCTTAAAAGTCAGGTTGTTATGCAGTTGAGTTCACTGGAAGGCTGTTTGTTTCCCCTCACCAGTAGCTGGTGATAACTTAGTATTCTATACCTGCAACATGTGCAATACAGTATGCTGGGGTCCTATAGTATGAGTCTAGTAGCAGTTAGAGGGATGTTGCAGATCTGATGCACCTGTTTGGAGAACAGTATGATATCAGAGACATGGAGCACTTGATACTCTGTGTGATGGGGTGGGAAGAATGTACTACAGATGTAAAAGGATACCAGGAATCAACTGGTCAAGACTGATTAGCATTTTTGTAATCTAGAATAAACATGATGCATACCCATTATTATCTCCGATGTCTTCTGCAGGACAGCCACCTTTTCTCTTTGTTAGCTGTTGGAAACTGTCAAGCATAGCTAATGCGATTCAGTAACATTGAAAGCCATTATCTGTGTTCAACAATTATGTTGCAGTTTGGAGCAGTGATCCCTGGCAGCACTCCACACTGATTAGGGATGCTTCTTACCATATTTGTTATTCCTCCATGTGCTCTCTCCCCCAACAACACTTCCCTGTTTTGTAATATGTTCTGAATTGAAGGGAAAAGATGCAGAAGACCATTCTTTTCAAAATTCAAGGCTTGAGTAGGGTGTACAGGTCAGCTACTTGACATCAAATAAAGAATATACAGTACATGGAGTCAGCATGCATTGTAGTGCATGACAACAGTAAGAGATGAACTGTAGGCTTTCAATTTTAAATGTACAATGATGCATTAGTTTGGTTTGCTACATTTTATTCTTTCTTTTTCTTAAACTCAAAATAACTCCTGTACTACTGACTTTCTACTAGATGAGAAGGAAATAATTTTCACTTAGGCCATTACAATGCACAGTTATGTTTTCAGGCAGTAATAGTTAGATAGTAGCCCTAATACTGCCAATTTTTCTAGTTGCTTTATCCCCCATGTGCCTGCTGACCATCAAGTATCCATAACTCCGCTTCAGCCCTTTCATTCCCTAATCGTGGAGAAACATCAGATCCACTAGTACAACATCTGTCTAGAGGTGCCATCTTACAGGTAGATATTGAGGTAGTTTCTGGCCTCACTGCTTTCCAGTAATGAGGGCTTTGTATTTTGTCTAACCCTACATCCGTGTGTGGGAACATAATCAATCTGCTTCATTGTGGTGGCTTTCAATACTTTCATATGAGTGTGCACACTGCTGCACTCACAATGAAGGCTACCAACATCACTGGTGGCTTGGTGAGCTGAATACTGACACCCCGCTCACTGTGCCCGTACATTTTTGCCCCCTCCTCTAAGGGGTCTGATGCAGTATGTGGCCAGGTACTCCCATGTCCTCCCATGAAGGGTGGACACCTGCCAGCAGCATCAAGCCCATGAGCCCCTAATTAAACTCTCATCACCTGGGCCATAATCACTAGCTTTGATGTCTGCTCTGTATTCAGCCTGTGGGACTTTGGATCCAACTCAGATCTGACACAGGCCGATTCTAAAGCCTTTCAAATCAACTTGGTTCCACCTCCCTTACCCATGAATCCCTGCTCCTCCATCATTTCCCCAGATCTAGTTTGCTACCATTCATGGCCTGCAACTTGGCACTTGGTTCCAAGCCTTTTTTTTTCCCCTCAAATTTTTCGCTAAGAGTGGTGACATTTCCCTTTCCCTTACCCCCATTTATTATAGTGCTAGGTTGTGTGCATTTTTAATAGGTAGTTAGGTAGTGTGTAGTATCTTTTGCTATGGTTAGGTAGGGCGACCCTTTCTCTCTACTCCTTCCTGACATTTTTCTATGAATAGAATTTAGTTTTTAGACTGTATGCGTGTGTGCGTGTGTGTGTGTGTGTGTGTGTGTGTGTGTGTGTGTGTGTGTGTGTGTGTGTGTGTGTGTGTGTGTGTGTGTGTGTGCATGTGTTTTGTTTTTGGGTTATGGACAAGAGGTTTAAGAATTATCTCCTTTGGACACAGACTGTCCTCTTAAGATCCTCACCTTAAGTGTGTCTATTGCTTGGGCCCAGAGCACTTAGTCCTGGTGTTCTATCTGTGAGAACTTTGGCTCTCAGGCCTTAAACAAGCACAAGGCTAAGCTCATACTTAAGGGCTTTTTGCCTTCTAGCTATTCGGTTACTTCTAAGGTATCTCTCTCGATCCCTAGACTGGGTATGAGAAGCTTCAGGCGCTAGATTCCAGGCACTTCTGTAGTGAATGCAAGAGTTCATCCTCTGCTTCCACCTTGGGGATGGCTCTCTGGGTTCTCTGGGTCTAAAGGTCCCTCAGCTTTTGGCCTCCCTGGATCCCTCAGCACCAGCATCAGCTCTGACATTTCAGATCTGATCACCTTTCGTTCCAAAAAATTGAAAGAAGGCTTCACTGATTCCAGGCATCCCCAGTTTGTTTCTGGTTAAAGGGGCACATTCTGATAGGGTAGTTTCCCCCTTTTCCCTGGGTACTCCTCCTCACTCGCCAGTGTCCTCCCCTTCTCCACCTCAGTTCTGAGCTTCTCTGGTTTGTATTCGACATGTGGGGTCATTTTTGCACTGACCCTCGAAGCCATCCTTGATGGCTTCATCTGTCTGGTCATCTAGGTCAGTGAACAGTATCAAACAGAACTGGAGCAGCTGATATGATCTTCTTGCAGGCACAGTGCAATTAGGCCTCATCCATTCAGGTCAGATACAGACTCTGGGACCCTCAGCTCCATCTTTAGGATTTCCTCCCTCAGCCCCCTTGGATCTGAGGTCTTCCAGGCTGGTAAAGTTTCCACCCTTTGGATTAGATCTGGCAGCCTGGCACTCTTCAAATCCATCATGTTCCTTAGTAGCTTTGGTCCCGACTTGTTCAGGGCTGATGGCCCCTCACAGCCATGATGTTGAGACTGTAGTTTCAGAGTTTGGGTCAATGGTACCAGTCTCTAGTTCACCACTCCTCCTCAGAGCCTTGACCTTAGATAGTTTGGCTCCAGTCTCAATGTTGGGTCTGGGTGTGTGGCTTCAGGTTCGGGGTTGTCTTCAGTGCCTTCAGGTTCTTGGACCCTCAGATCTGTGACTGCTTTGGCCTTGGCCTTTGATGTTGTAGAGAGGATGTTCTCTCATAGAGAAGGGTTGAATATCTCCAGCTGCCACCCCCTCTCATTTCCATTTGTATTGCTGACCAGTCATCAGGCTGCTCCCAGACAACCTGTGTAAACAAGCCTCTAGTTTGCCCCCTTGGAGACGTTACCTCATTCTTCCCTTTCTTCTGTTTCATCTGAGCAGAAGGCTTTGGGGAAGGGAAAAGGAAAGAGGATGCACATGGTTTCTCCAGAAAATTCCGTCACCAAGGATTCTGATCTTGAGGAAGGAGAGGGTTACCCCAAGTCCCTGAGTGATGACTCCTCTTTTGGTGATTTGTTGGAGCTGTTTCGCTAGCATGGGGACTGGACCACCAAAGCACTCTATCTGGAGGAGTCAGTCTTCCTGGAGGCCTTTAGTGTAGGCTAATCCATGCCCTGGGTAGTGTCCCTTCCAGATGTCCTTATAGATTTGGTACCTTGGAGGGCATGGAAGGAGCCCAACTCAGAACCAATACTTTGGAAACCAGACAGAGTTCTTGCACCCCTGACAAGGACAGGCCTCATTGGAGTAGAGGTCCACCTGTTGATGCCATCACTGGGGCAACAGCCACCAAAAAGGAGATTTCTGACGATAACTTCTCAGTCCACCCCCAAACAGAGTCTCAGGCACTGGCTAGGTTAGGGAAGTGATCCTATGCCCTATCCACCTTTACTTTTGAGGGCTCTTAATTACTTATCTCACATGACAAGGCTTTAGTCAGATCTGATCTCAGAAGTGTCAAGTACCCTCAAGACACAGCAGTCTCTGGACATCCAGAAGAAATCTGAGAGACTTTTGTCCACCTTGACTTCCATCACCAACGTTTCAATGAGACTCACTTTAAACTGGCTGATGGACCATCCAGAGCAGCAGGCTTTGGAATTCCATTGAGACACCACACCTGGATGTGGTTGTGCTACTTTGCAGACTCCTTCAAGTATCTTTTATTAATGCCTCTTTTGAAAGATTCTCCTTGTTTGGACCCAAAGTTAAGGAGACTTTAATGAGGAGCGAACAAGATGGGAAGACACTGTCTGCTCTGGAAGTCCACTTTTCCAGCCCCCAGCAATCCTTTTCTAGGAATCAGAAAGGTGGTAAGCATCTGTTCTTCAGGAAGTCACAGATTTCTTCCCAGCATGCTTCCCCAGAGGGTTCCTCCCAAGAGTGGGGAAATCATGATGGATGCTGTCCCAGTGGTAGAGGTGGTCCACTGAATCAGGGTTTTTTTACTAGGCCCTTTCAGTGATCCTTAAGGTTTGTCTCACTGCTCACCTCTAGAGGCAGTCAGGGGTCCTTTAGCTGTCCATCCCAAAGCTTGGGAGGCCATAGTCTCAGACAACTGGGTGTTGAGAGTCATATCCATAGGGTATGTTATCCCCTTTATAGAAATTCCCAAAGGTGTCCCAAAATTTCTCCCTAATCTACCCCATTATAGACTTTCTGCAGTGGCAGATATCTGTAGGCTGCTGGCAAACAAAGTCATCCAAGAGGTCCCACCAGACTGGAGAGGATCCAAGGTCTGTTCCAGATTCTTTTTAATACCAAAGAAGACAAAGGACCTCAGATCTTAGACCTGAGAAAACTGAACCAGTTATTAGAAAGACCAAGTTTTGACTCTTCTGAGAAAGGATGATTAGATGTCCTCGATAGACCTCAAGGACACCTACCATCACATAAAGATAGATTGGCATTCTTGGATGTTCCTTTGCTTCAGGCTGGGGGCCAGTCATTATGAGTTCTGGGCCCTGCATTTTGGCCTTACCACAGCACCCCAGGTGTTTTACCAAATGCATGGTGGTGATTGCAGCCTAGCTCTGGCTGTAGAGGTTACAGTTTTTTCTGTGCCTGGATGATTGGATCCTCACTGCCTCTTGAAGGCTTCATTGATATTGACCAGGGATCCCTTGCTCTAACTATGCAGAAATGTATGCAATACAGTCAAGCATCCCAAATCAAGCCTTTAGCCTGTACAAGTCTTAGAGTTCATAAGGTGTTATTTGGACACAGTCCATCAGATCACCAGGCTCCCATCCTCTCGAGTTCTCAGTCTTCGAGCTCAGGCCTTGTCACCACTTGTGATTCCCTAAACTCTGGATCATGCACTTCTAAACATTTTGGGTCATGTGGCACCATCGATAGATCTAGTTCCTGTGGTCAGGTATCATATGTGGGCACTGCAATGGGCAGTGGCCATACATGGTCACTCCGTACCCATCCTTTGGATTTCCCGATACAGCTGATGAGATTCACTGGTGGTTGCAGTCTTTGTTAGTACTACAGGGAAGACCTTTTGTAATTCCTTCTCCTTTGACCACAGTCACCATGGATGCGTCCCTACTGGGATGGGGAGAACATTTCAAAGGGAGGACTGTTCAAGGGTCTTGGTCTTCTGCAGAGCCTCACATTTACATCCGTATTCTGGAGATGAAAGCAGTCCTCCTAGTATTACAGACTTTACAGGATGTTCTCCTCAGGGGTGTGATTGCAGTCCAAATGGACATGTTGGTAATCTGGCACCTCAACAGACAGTGGGAATGCACTCTTATGCTCTTTGAGAGGCCATGAGGGTATGGCAGGGGGCAGTCTGCTGCCAACAGTTTCTAGTGGCATCACATATCCCAGGGAGGTCCAACATTCTGGCTGACTGTCTCAGCAGGAGCATTCTATTGTCCCATGTGTGGTCTATAAGTTTGGCGGTGGCAGCTCAGATTTTTCAGAGCTGGGACATGCCAAGTTGTGACCTGTTTGTTTCCCCATCCAGCACCAAGTGTGACCACTATTATGCCCTTGTTCACCCTCTGGGACAGGCACCCAGGGACACTCTGTTTGCTTATCCTCTGGGTCTCCTTTATGGATGTTCTTCATCTCACATTGCTGCAGTCCTTACACTTGGGTAGTCCGCTGTCCTCGGTCGGCCCGAATATCAAAGTATAAGGCTGACGTCGGTCAAGTCGCATTTGACTGACATCAGGACGTCAGGGTACAAATGCGCATGACCGACGTCATATCCTCAGTCTTTTTTGCCACATGGTCCGATGCAGAAGCAGTATTGCAAGTGCCGGTTGGCGTTCTGAAATTTTTCGTTTTCGGAGTTTCAGACCGAGTCAAAGTTGGCTAAGTACCCCGTTGGGGAATATTTTAGTTTTTTCTTGCCTCAGTGGTTTACCGGATGTCAGAAAAAGTGAATAATTGTATTTCTTGTGGGAAACAGATACCGCATAGAGACTATCATACTTTGTGTATTCCTTGTTTAGGGCCTGAGCACGATGTTGTTGGGTGTCGCTCTTGTGCTAGATTCAATAAGCGCACTATAAAAAGGAGATTAGATTGTGCCAGGTTAGTCTTCGGGAAGCGGTGCAATTATACAATGCCGTCGGATGCTCTGACACCCGCTTCTTCGAAGAAGCGCAAGGACAAAGCAGTGAAGCCTAGGCTAGAAGAACCGTCCATACCGGACGCCGGTTCTTTAGAGGTGTCGGTGGAGCCGGTGGTTCCACCGGAGGTTTCTTTGGGATCTCAGGGAGAGACCTTGTTATTGCAGGATGTGGCCTCTCAGGAGGCAGGTCAGGGTGATGGGGATTCTCAGGTTACTATACTCCCCTCCCTGCCTAGGGTGGTTAGGCCCTCTCCTTCTGTTTCCAAGGCTTCTCCTAGAGGCAGGCCAGGTTTAGCTTCAGTTGGTGTCACCCCTAGTTCTTCTGGAACTGTGCCCAAGAAGCATATGCTTAAAATGGCAGAAGATTTGATTACTTTGATTAGGGGTTCTTTGCCCCCTCCTGATAAGAGACCTAGGGTGGAGCCTGAGCTTGGGAGTTTTGAGCAGGCTTCGGATGTTTCAGAGTCTTTGGCTGAAGACTTGCAGGAGTACTCTCCTTATTCTGATTCTGATGTGGATGATTCTACTCCTTCTGCTTCTCCTCCTGAGGATTTTTCTTTTTCAGAAACTCTTCATTCCATGAGGGAGCATTTTAAGTGGGAAGGTCAGGGCTTCTCTGATTCCAGGAAAAGGCTTAGGGAATTTTTGTTTTTACCCCAGCATAGGCCTTTGGCTATACCTCCTGTTTTGGATGTAGTGGAAGATGTTTTTACAGAGGCTTCTCTTAATCCTGATTCTTTGCCACCTGCTCCTGTTAAACCGGATAGGTATTACAGGGTGCCTGAAGTTCATAAGTATCTTTTTAAGAGCCCTAGGGCAGACCCAGAAACTGTTAGCCAGGGGCCTAAAGGTGTTAAGGCTTCTGTTGTCAAGAATCCGGTTCCTGCAGATAAGGAAGCCAGGGCCTTGGATAGATGGGGAAAGAAAGTTTATTCTTCTTCCACTCTAGCTATGAGGGCTTTGAATTGCCAGTTTCACATGTTAAAATACCAAAACTATCTCCTTTCACAGTTGAAGTCTAAGGTTGATGCTCTGGCGGAAGGTATTGATTGTAAAGAGTTACAAGATTTAGTACATGTTTCTGAACAGGTGGGTAAGCATTCTTTGCAATGTGGTTTTGATGCTGTACAGGCCTCGTCTAGGGTGGCTGCCACTGGGTCAGTTCTTCGCAGGCACGCCTGGCTGAGGGATCAAAATTTATCTGACCATGTTAAAACAAGGATTTTAGATGCTCCTTTACAATCTGATGTGTTGTTTGGTTCTCCTGTTGAGGCAGTTTTAAAGAAAATGGAAGACAAGGCTAAGTCTATGCAGACTGTTAAAGATTTTTTGCAGGTTCAGCCTCCAAAGTTTAGTAGAAATTGGCCTGCTAAAGGGTGGACATATCCTTCTTATGATTCCCAGTCTAGGGGTAGATCTAGACGTGGTAGGGGCAGAGCTCAGGGCTCTTTCAGGCCTAGAACAGGGAGTTCTCCTGCACAGTCTTCAGGTGAGGGCAGGGGTCAGTCCTTTCGTAAACAGACCCAATGACCTACCTTTTCAGCTGCCAGAGCCTTCTCGTCTGGCAGCACCTTTGGGAGGAAGGTTGGCACTTTTCAAAGAAAATTGGAGTTTAATTACCCAAGACAGATGGGTATTGGATATCATACACCACGGTTACAGGTTTTATTTCCATACCTTGCCTCCTTTCAGAGGCATGCCAGACGTTCCTCCTCAACAAAGAATAGAGGCTCACAAGCAAATTTCTCTGTTACTTCAACTAGGGGCCATACAGCCAGTCCCTATGCCAGAAGTGGGCCTAGGATTTTATTCTCGCCTGTTCCTAGTACCAAAGAAGGGGAACACGTGGAGACCAATTTTGGATTTATCTATCCTCAACACTTATCTGGACATTCCCAAGTTCAAAATGTTGACGTTACAACAGCTTTTACCTCTGCTGGGCAAAGATCATTGGATGGTAACTTTGGATCTCAAGGAGGCTTACCTTCATGTTCCTATCAGACTGAGTTGCAGGAAGTATCTGCGTTTTCGAGCTGGGACTTCTCACTATCAGTTCTCTGCATTGCCCTTTGGCTTATCTACTGCGCCCAGAGTGTTCACGAAAGTTCTGGCTCCAGTGATAGCTTTCTTCAGGCTAAAAGGAATACAGATCTATCCTTATTTGGACGACTGCCTGATTCTGGCTCAAGGAAGGGAAGAGCTTCTTCATCATTTGGAATATGTGATAGCAGTGCTAAGATGCCTGGGGTATTCTGTGAACGAAATAAAGTCCAGTCTAGTACCCTCTCAGGATATGTGCTTTCTGGGTGTAAGACTGAATACAGCATCCCAGATGGCCTTTTTAAACCCGGACAAACAAAAGAATCTTTCCCTTTACTTCCATCAACTATCTCATCAGTCCGGGCTGACTGCAAGGACAGTCCTTCAAGCCTTAGGGTTCATGGCATCTTGTATTCTGGTGCTTCCCAATGCCAAACTGCATATGAGGAAGCTGCAATGGTATCTCAAAAATGTATGGACACAGCACTGCCAGGATCTGGACACTGTCATTCAAATAATACCTTGCATTCAAAAGGAATTTTTGTGGTGGGCTCAGGAATGTCACCTAAACAAGGGACTCTCTGTGACCCGGCCAGAGGCGAGTCAGATTTTAACGACAGATGCCTCAGACAAAGCTTGGGGAGCTCATCTAAATGGAAAGTGGATACAAGACAAGTGGCCTGCCAGACTACAACATCTACATATCAACCTGAAGGAGATGTTAGCAGTCCAGTTTGCATTAATAGCTTTCAAAGATTTACTTCTTCCAGGGCAGGTGTTGATTCTAACAGACAACACAACTGTCATGTGGTACATCAACAAGCAAGGGGGAACATTCTTATCCTCTATGCAGTCAAGCAATGATTTTGTGGGAGACTGCTCTCAGTTTACAGCTCAATCTTCAGGCAAGGTTTCTGCCAGGAGCACAGAACTCCTTAGCAGATGTGTTGAGCAGACGAATTATGGATCCCCACGAGTGGAAATTGGATCCTCATGTATTTCAGAAATTGACAGTGTCATGGGGAACTCCAGACATAGATCTGTTCGCTTCTCCACTAAACCATCAGCTGCCAAAGTTTTGCACAAAAGGTTTCATCCCACAGCTTGGAAAGTGGATGCTCTTTCTTTCAATTGGAGCAATCTTCATGTGTATGCCTTTCCACCTCTGCCTCTCCTCCCAAAGGTACTTCTAAAGGTCAGACAGGACAAGCCAAGGATGATTTTAATAGCTCCAGATTGGCCTCGACAGCACTGGTACCCATTACTGAGAAGTCTGGTACGGAAGCCCCCATGGCCTTTGCCTTCGATTCCACACCTGTTGTCACAGGAGGACAGTCATTTGCTCAATGTCAAACTTCACTCTCTTCACCTAACAGCCTGGCATATTCTGTTTTGAACCATAGAGGGTCTCAACTTCCGCAACAAGTTTTGAATGTGATTTTGGAAGCTAGAAGGCCTAGTACAAGGAAAGTGTACGCAGATAAATGGAAGAGATTTTTATTTTGGAGTGCAGCAAAGGATTTTGATGTTTCTGAGCCTAATTTAAGTGTGGCTCTTCAATATCTTACTGAGTTACTGGACAAAGGTTTGTCCTTCTCTTCTATTAAGGTTCATGCTGCAGCAATTTCAGCTCACTATGACTGTGACCCTCCATTGTTTTCTCATCCTTTGTTCAAGCAATTTCTTAGAGGGGCAAAGAATATAAGACCCCCACGTAGAGCTCCTACTCCTGCTTGGGATCTCAATTTTGTGTTGGAGAAACTCACTCTACAACCTTTTGAGCCTGCAGCTACTGCTGAGTTGAAATATTTATCATGGAAGACTGCCTTTTGTTGGCCATTACCTCTGCAAGAAGGGTTTCTGAATTACAGGCCCTTATGGCGGTTGAGCCTTTCTTGATTTTCCATAAGGATAGGGTATCTTTACGTACTAATCCTTCCTTTATGCCTAAGGTGGTTTCTAGTGTGGCTTTAAACCAAACTATTCATTTGCCTACTTTTTATGCAAATCCCCAAAATAAAGGGGAAAAGATTTTGCACACTTTAGATGTACACAGGCAGTTGCGATATTATTTGGACAGAACTAAAGGGTTCAGGCAGTCTCAGCAGTTGTTTGTTTCTTTTGCTTTGAGTTCTCAGGGCAAGCCTGTGTCAAAACAAACTATTTCTAAGTGGATTGGGTTTTGCATTGCTTTCTGTTATTCCCATCATGGCAAGGAGATTCCAGCTGGGATTAGGCCTCATTCCACTAGGGCTACTGCCACTTGACAGCCTTTTGAGGGGAGTGGCAACCAAGGATATTTTGGAGGCAGCTACTTGGAGTTCAGTGCATACTTTCTCTAGGCATTATCACCTACCACTTTACTCTAAATCCAGGGCTGGTTTTGCCACTGCTGTTTTGCAGGGCATTTTGGCAGCTCCTGCTTCCTTGTAGTTTGGCCATCCTCCCTTACCTCTGCTTTGGGATTCTACCCAAGTGTAAGGACTGCAGCAATGTGAGATGAAGAACATAGTACAGTTTTGTACCTACCATAAATGTAGATGTTCGAAGATCCACATTGCTGCAGTCCAATTTACCCTCCCTCCTTCCCCTCTGTAGTTAGAGGTGGTTGTGTGGGTTGGGTTGTAAATATTGTGTATATTGTATATATTGTACATATAATTAGTGCAAGGGTGGTTGGTTTGCTGTCTTTTGGTTTTGACCTTTATTTTTAGGGTCTTCTGACATCTGGGGCAAGAAAAGACTGAGGATATGACGTTGGTCATGCGCATTTGTACCCTGACGTCCTGATGTCAGTCAAATGCGCCTTGACCGACGTCAGCCTTATACTTTGATATTCGGGCCGACCGAGGACAGCGGACTACCCAAGTGTAAGGACTGCAGCAATGTGGATCTTCGAACATCTACATTTATGGTAGGTACAAAACTGTACTTTATCACCCAGTTCCCTTCATAATGAAGTTTCCTTCAGTAAGCAGCCTATTGCAGAGCTTCTGTGATCCTCATAGCAGCCTTTTGGCCTTGCCAGGTGTGGATTCCCTTCCTGTGGCCTTTTCCCTATTGGATGTCGGATCCCATTCTGGGTTTTACCTCTCAGCCAGCCAGGCTGGTACCACCCAGTCTTTAGTCCCTCAAGTTGACCAGATGGTTCCTACAGTTCCCTTAGTGGCCAGGAATCCCAAGCTTTTGAAGGCAGTGGTTCATATGTTGTTGTCCTCTCAGAAAGAATCCACTAGGAAGGCATACAGCAGTAAATGGAAGAGATTTGTTTTATGGGTGGAGGCTCAGGGACTTGATCCGTGCTCGGCCCCCATGGAGTCAGTTTTGGATTTTCTAGCTGAGCTGTTCAGTTTAAGCTCCATATTTTCAACTGTCAAGGTTCAGTTAGCAGCCATTTCAAACTTTCACAATGGCAGAGATAATTTGTCCGTGGCTTCTCCGAAGATTTCCAAGGCCATTTTGAAAGGTGATTTTTTTTTTTCTTTGTCCTGCAATATAAAATCCAGTACCACCCTGGGATCTGCCCTTTTTTCTTTAGGTGTTGACTGGTTCCCACTTTGAACCTTCAGCCTCTTCAACTCTGAAGCTTATGTCCTGGAAAACTTCGTTTTTCTTGGTGACTACCTCAGCCACAAGGGTTTCAGAATTGTAAACACTTGATTCTTCTCCACCTTATCTGGCTTTTTATAAGGACAGAGCTGTATCTTCATAAAAATCCTTTTTTACCTAATGTAGCTTCAGAGAACAACCTTCTCAGTTCCATTCATCTTCTGTGTTCTTTCCCAATTGTTTTCAATAAAGGTGTGTACATTTTGCATTGTTTGGAGGTACATAGGCAACTACAGTTTTATCTTGACTATACCAAATCCTTCTTAAAATCTAACCAATTGATCTGATGTTATCCTAGTCACCATTCATCAAGTATGGGTCTTGGATCTGACATTGGATCTGAGACAGCACACTTTAGACAGCAGCTTAGCTAAAGGTCCTCCCATCTCATAATGCTCTGCTGCCCTGTAACCCCTCTGATCTCATTTGCTGTTCTTATTTGTCAGATGCAGATTGCTCAGCTCCTCAGGGTTTTTTAAGTAATTTTTTATTAGTTTTGTAGTTCTTCTCCCCTTTTCTTAATTTTAATGTTAGAACCCTTCTCCTATCCAGTTGTGCTAGTTTTCTGTCTTCCTGATAGACTTTCACCTCCCATTTGGTTTGTTTGACTTTGGTACCCTTTTTCTCTCTATTAGTAGTAGGCTCCTTTCTGATGTAGTGATTTTCTTTAGCTTAACTTTCTTCCCTCCTTTGTTTTTTTTGGAGTTAGTGTGTGTTTGTGTTGGTGGATGGACTTTGGCCTGTTTTTACTACTGTCCCTTGGCTGTCATTTCTGGTATTTGGTTGCCTTCTCTCCATGTCAATGAGCCCTTAGGTTTCAAGAGGTGCTCCTTGTGCATTCGGAAGATGCCTGTCTCTGACTCACATGAGGAATGCCTCTGTTGTCTCAATGCCAACCATCCGGAGATCAAATGTGGCATTTGTGCCATATTTCGACCCAGAGCACTGGTCGACCACCGCATAAAGCTCTTGTTAAAAGGCCTGGTTATAGGGGGTCCCCTGGTCAAAGAAACCTCAACCAAGTCAGATTTCTCTGGACACAAGAAAAAGGATCCTCCCTCCTCATCCTCTGGGGAGGGTCTTGTTAAATTAGCTAAGTGGTCGGTTCCCAAGTCTTCAGATCTGACTCCTGCCTTAGCGGACCTCAGACCCGCACATCTTCTTGGACCCAATTTAGTCAGATCTGAGGCCTGTACAGGATCCCATTGTCAGAGGATTTTCCCTCTGTTCCTTCGGGAGTGGATCAGTTGTTTACCCCTCCATGTAAGGCCCATTCTCCAGATTGCTGGAGTGGATCCTTGGGGTTTTAGCACGGGTCTCTGGCTAGGTCCTCCATCTCCTCTCAGTCTACCAGGAGCATCCTACCTGCAGACATGGACAGGATGATGCGGTCCTTTCTAAAGGCTCAAATTGAGTTGGGGCTCTTGGATTCCCTGGCCCACAGGCTTGTCGAGCCTTCTCCCACACTCCCTGCTTGCCTTCTCCTCGTCTGACCTCACATGGATTAGACTCGGGGGGGGGGTGCTGTGTGGAGGTGATAGGTGTTTTGGAGACTCTACTTGTCCCTTCCTCATCTGGGTCCATGGCCATTTCTGTTTCTATTCCCCAGGACAGACAGAGCCACCAGTCCGAGTCATTGCCCCAGAGTCTGTGGGGGCTGGTTCAGGTCCGGATTTCTCAAACCGTTCTCTAGCTCTCGATGGTTCAGTGCTTGATTGCCCCAAACCTGCACTGTCCTGAGTGTTGGGGTTCAGGTGGGGTCTGCCCCCTTGTCTGTTGTGATTCTGTCAGCAGGGGTGGGGCCTCATCCAGGCCCTCTGCCTTTCGGGCAGTAGGAAGATCTCTCTCTCTCTCCAACTCACTGTGCCCCCATCCAGCCCCAGATTTTGAGCAGACCCCCTCATTCTGTTCCCGGTCAGTCCATCTGATCTAGCCTTCAGGGGGGATATTCCCCCATAGGGGTCCCTTCCTCTTCAGAGTCTTCCCCAAAACCTGCCATGGAGAAAGCGCCTCAGAAGAGCAAATGCAAGAGGAGACATCTGGACTCCTATATGGAGTCTCTCACGGAGGACATGGGTCTCAATGAGGGGGCGGGTCCTCACAATCGCAACCCGATGATGTCTCCTTTGGAGACATTCTGGAGATTAAGGCAAAGGGCAACTGGTCTGCCCAGCCCCTGTCCTCTGAGGAGTCCATGTTCCTTGAGGCTTTCAGTATGGTTCCATCTACCTCTTGGGTGTCCTCCCCTGCTGACCCTTTAATCAATCTCATTGCCAGCAGGGCCTGGAAGGAACCCAATATGGTGGAGCCAGTACCCAAAAGATCGGACAGATTTTTAAGCCCACCTCCAGACAAAACTTTCTGGTCTAAGGCAGTTCCTGTTGATGCTGTTGTGGTGGCTGCCCCCACAAAGAAAGAGTTGGCACAGCAGAGCTTATCTGTCCATCCTCCCAACCGTGAGTTGAGAGGGTTAGACAGATTTGGAAAGCGGGTATTTGCATTGGCTTCTTTCAGCCTGCAAGCCTTGAATTACCTTACCCATTTTACCTGTCTCCAGAGGAACTTGATCAAGAAACTTTCAACTTCCCTCTCAGAGACTATGTCTGCAGAGGACCTTAAGTCCTGTCTTTCTCAAGCTGGCTACTCTTACATCCATAGCTAATTCATCCATGAGGTTAATATCCAACATGGCAGAGGGTTCCTTACAGGTGGCAGGTACAGGCATCACCATCAGAAGTCTTGTCCGGCTGCATTTAAGTGGATTTGTGGAGGCCTTCAAATTGTCATTCACCAATGCCCCTTTCAATGGTTCCACCCTTTTTGGACCCAGTGTGAAAGAAACCTTAACCCACAGTGAGCAAGAAGGGAAGACCTTGACGGCTGTAGGGATCAGATTTTCTACCCCCAATGTCCTTTTCTAAGATCCAAAATGGAATTAGGAAAATGTGGTTCCAAAAGTCAGTCTTCCTTTCAGGAAGCTCAAGAGGATTGCTCTTGCAGGGGATGGGGGAGAAGATTCAATGGTAGATGCCACCCTAGAGGCAGAGGAGGCCCACACAACCAAGGTTCCAGAGAGCCATTCTCTGAGAAACCTTTCCAATGTCCCTGAGATGTTGCCCGGCTGTCCCTCCCAGGAGGCAGTTGGGGGGGTCACTTGGCCTTGCACCCCTTAGCCTGGGCAAATATCACAAACGATCAAGGGGTGTTAAGAATCGTATCCAGGGGTTACTACATTCCCTTTTCACCCCCCCCCAGAAAAGATCTCTCCCATATGCGCCTCCCAGTCAGAGTTAGCTAGCCTGCGTAGAGGTCATCAACCTCCTCCAAAAAGAGCCGTCCAAAAGGTCCCCACAGGACAAAGAGGATCTGGAACTTATTCCCACTTCTTTTTGGTACCCACAAAAAAAGGGAACCTGCATCCCATTCTGGACCTTAGTCTTTTGAACCAATCAGTGAAGAAGTCAAAGTTTCAGATGGTCACTGTGCAGTCCATTTTGCCACTTCTCCACAAGAATGACTAGATGTGCTTTGTGGATCTCCAGAATGTGTGCTATCATATCAACATAGACAGATGCTCCAGGAGATTCCTCTGCTTTTGCTTGGGAGCTGATCACTTCTAATTTGGATCCCTGCCCTTTGGCCACACCACAGACCCCCAGGTGTTCACCAAATGTTATGGCAGTGGTAGCAGCTCTTCTCAGGCTGCAGGGATTCCAGGTATTTCCCTACCTCGTTGATTGGCTCCTTATAGCCCCCACAAAGCATTAACGGGTGGAGACCACACGCTTCCTCCTTCACCTTTTTGATCAGCTGGGGATAATGGTGAATCTAACCAAGTCTTCTTTGATTCCATTTCAGCAACTAGAATATTTAGGCACACACTTGGACACCAACTTGGAGATTGCAGGCCTTCTTCTCTTCTGGAGCAAACTGATCCTCCAGTCTCTCATTCTCAAGGGTTAAGGTTCCGTGGCAGCTGTCATTTATCTGGTACTCTGGCAGTCTAGTGGTCTGCTTTCATCCTCTGTCAGTTCCCATTCATCTCGCACCAATTTGTTGGAGACCCCTATCTTGGAGGATGGACTCCCCAGATCTCGTAATGGGAAAACCGTTCTCTCCACCTGTTCCAATGTCCACATTGACCATGGAAGCTTCCCTCCTAGGGTGGGGGGGCACTTCCAGGGAAGCACGGTCCAAGGGACGTGGTCCCACTCAGAGACCAAGCTGCACATCAACGTTCTGGAAATGAGAGCAGTCCTTCTATCATTGCAAGCCTTTCTGGATTGCCTCCCTCTTTAGATAAGAGTTCACACAGACAACATGGCTTTTGTGTGGTACATAAACAAGCAAGGAGGCACATGTTCTTATCTGCTTTTCGCAAAGCCATGAGGGTTTGAGAATGGGCGATGTCCTCTGGGCGCTTTCTTGTTGCAACTCATATTCCCAGAGCTTCCATCGTGTTGATGGACAAATTGACCAGGGCTATCCTGACCCCTCACGAGTGGTCCCTAAATCCTTCAGTGGCAAAAATGATTTTACATCTGTGGGGTCAACCACACTGCAATCTATTTGCTTCCCCTTTCAGTCACAAATGCAACAGTTAGTTCGCCCTGATCCTCCCAGAGGGGGAGTCTTCCAGGGACACACTGACTCACTATTGGCCTCTAGGTCTCCTTTATGCCTTTCCACCTTTACCCCCAATTCCCAGGGTACTTCAGAAAGCAAGACGGCTTGGGATGTAGTTGATCCCCATTGCCCCCTTCTGGCCTCAGCAGGTGTGGTTTCCCTCCCTACCGTCTCATCTGAAGCAACCCTCCCTGGGTGCTAGATCCAGTTACAAATCTGATATCTCATCCATTGCTCCATCCACTCCTGAATCTGCAGATCCTTTGTCTGACAGTGGCATGGTTTGTTACTTCCTGTGATTATTTCTAAGTCCAGGATAGCTTTTCCTGTGAGGAATATCATCCTTGCTTCTCAGAAGTCTTCCACCAAGAGAGTCTACTGGAATAAGTGGAAGAGATTCTCTATCTGGGCTAGAGGTCCGAACCTTAATCCTTTTTCAGTCCCCATTTCTGACATTCTCCTTTTCTTGGCTTCCCCTTTTAAGGAGGGCACTAGTTTATTTACAATCAAAGTCCAATTAGCAGCAATTTCTAATTATTATTTCAGTCACGATCCTACCTTTTCTTCCTGACTATGTAAAACCTTATTGAAAGGTGTGTTCTTGTTGCGTCCCTCAGTAAAGGACACCTCTCCACCATGGGATCTTACTGTAGTGCTGCAATTTCACAATTTCTGACCAAACCCCCATTTGAACCCGCTGCTCCCTGCAATCTTAAGTTTCTCTCCTGGAAGGTTGCACTGTTAGTGACTATAACTTCAGCCAAGAGAGTATCGGAATTGCAGGTCCTTACTATCAAGCCTCATTACTTATCATTTCATAAAGATAGAGTGGCCTTGAAACCCAACCCTTCATTTATGCCTAAAGTGGCCACTGAGGTGAATCTTAATCAGTCAATACAGCTTCCAGTGTTCTTTCCCAATAATTCTAATAAAGGAGAATACATTTTACATACATTAGATGTTCATCGTAAGCTTTATTTCTATTTGCACAGAACTGAGTCCTTTTGACTATCAGGCCAATTGGTTGTGTTCTTCTCAACTAACAGGAAGGGTCATGCTGTGTTAAAGATTGCTATCTCTCGTTAGATTTCTCACTGCATTTTCTTTGTTCACTCCTCATGTGTTTCTCCTTTGCCTGGACCAGTTAGGGCTCATTTCACCAGGTCAATGGCTACTTTGGCTGCCTTTGTAGCCAGTCAGTCTCTGGATGACATTTGTGCAGCAGTAACCTGGTCCTCTCCTCATACATTTGTCTCTCAGTACAAACTTGACTTGGTATCTACAGGAAGGGCTTCCTTTGGCTCCACTGTTCTTCAGCATGTCCTTCCTTGAGGCCACCCAAGAATTTCAGGTAGCTGGGGACTCTGACCCATACATGATGAATGATGGCTAGGGTAACATCAGATTAGTAGTTTTGTACTCACCATAACTTAGTATCTGTGTTATTGGTAGTCACCATTCATCACGGCCCCACCCTTCAGCCCCCTTCCTGAGATATTGGTAGGATTTGGAGGATTCTTGTTGGTGGTAGGTTTCTTCTGTCTGTCTGTCTTCTTTCTACAGGGGAAACTCAATCTGAGGGGTTAGAGGGCAGTAGAGCATTATGGGAGGGGAGGAGCTTGAGCTAAGCTGCTGTCTAAAGTGTGCCGGCTTGGATCCAACTTCTGATCCAAGACCCATACTTGATGAATGGCGACTACTGATAACACAGATACCATGTTATGGTGAGTACATAACTATTATTTGTTCCCTTTTCATGATGCAGGTTGGGCTCACCTCTGTCTAAATTAACTTTATTCAAGTGGTTATCAGATTGTATTTTGTTTGCATATTCTCTATGAGGCAAGTCTCTTTCATAAAAGCCTAGAGGCCATTCAGTTAAAACTGTAGCTACTTCTACAACTTTTCTTTTGAGAGTACCTATGAATATCTTTGCAGCTGCTACTTGTTTAGGCCATCATACCTTTTGTCATTATAGGTTCATAGGTGTGTGTACAAGGCTAATGACCCTGGGGCCTTTACAAGCCTAGCCATAGGATTACCCTGGCATAGTGCCACCCGACCTTAGTTCCCAGTGCCTCTGTCGAGTAGAGCTACTAGAGTTATCCCGGGGGTGATTTTTTTATTTTTCATCCACTCATCAAGATTTCTCCTGAAGAGGGTCAGCGAAGTGCTCTGCTTGACATGTATGGGAAGTCTATTCCATAGCATGAGCAGTCTCTGAGTTATGAACCTGTCCCTCCAGCATGTTCTGTTAATTGTGGTAATGAGATTGAGGTCTCTGGAGTATGTGGTGCAGATGGATTGGGATTTCTTTAGATGTAGCATTTCTAACAGACCTGGGCCAGACATGGCTTTGTAAGTCAAGCAGAGATCGCCTCTAAGTAGGCGATATGAGACAGAGAATAGTTGGATTTTTTTGAGTCTGTCCATATATGACAAGTGTTTAAGGCCTAGGATCCTCTTTGTTAGGTACTTTTGTGGCCTATCCAGTTGTTGCAGGTTTCTAGTGAGGTACATGCCAAATGGGGCATTGTACTCAATGATTAGCCTAATGAGGGAAGGGTAGAGAGAGACAATGACATCCTTCTTCCTGGATGCAAAACCCTCAGTAATGAGATGTGCCACATAGAAGGACTTTCTGACCACAGTGGCAAAGTGATGATCAAAAGAGAGGTTGCTGTCAACCTGTGTTCCCAGATCCCTTATAATGCCTTCTGTGTTCAGTAGACTGCCATCAATCTGGTAATTCATGGGAACTAGGTTTTTCCCAAAGGGGATGATGACCTTCTTTTCTTGTTACTTAAGGGCATAGTACTGACACCAGTCATTGGTCTCAGTGAGGACCATTCTGTAGGATGTCAACATCACTTGGGGAGCTAATAATAGCTCCCAACTCACAATCTTCTGCGAACTTTGTCAGCCAGAGTACCTTCGTGTTGGCCAGGACTTCAGAGAAGTAGATACCAAACAGGAGAGGACCCAGGACCGAGCCCTGCGGGACTCCACTCATGACTATAGTCGGCAGTCAGCTACTTTCACACTGTGGGTTCTATCTGTGAGCCAGTTTGCAACCCACCTAGTGATATAGGGGTTAATGCCTAGCTTAGTGAGTTTTTCTATGATTCCTGAATGGGGAATGGTATCAAAAGCCTTGGCCAGATCAAGGTAGGCTGTATGAACCACCCTCCCTTCATCCACATCTCTTATGACTGACTCAAAGAAGTTGACCAAGTTGAGCAGGCATGATCTACCCTTCACAAAACCAAACTGTGTGGGATCCAGAGTTTGGAGATTCCCTATATCTTTGTTTATTAGGTCCATGATGATGCGTTCCATAGCTCTGCATATCAGGCTCATCAGGCTAATGAGGCGATAGTTCCCAGAATCTGTAGTAACTCCTACTTTGTGGAGAGGGATG
Source organism: Protopterus annectens (assembly GCF_019279795.1). Taxonomy (NCBI): domain Eukaryota; kingdom Metazoa; phylum Chordata; order Ceratodontiformes; family Protopteridae; genus Protopterus; species Protopterus annectens. The sequence continues at coordinate 1,227,797,072 of NC_056747.1, read as the reverse complement.
CCTGTAGCAGTGCACCATTCAGTAGGGACAAAGCCTGAGGTGAGGCTGTGATTGAACAGGGCACACAGGTGAGGTGCCAGTTCACTCTGTAGATCATGTAGAACACAGCCAGGGATATTGTCAGGTCCCATAGAAGCTGTATTTTTGGCCTTGGACAGTTCTGTTTTAACCTGTGCAGCAGTAATACTGGGTGCCTGGTAATCTACTGGTATTGTGAGTGGTCCTTTGGGGGGAGGGGTAAAGTTGGCACTGAATCTGTCGGCCAGTATACTGACAATATCTGTTGGCTCTGCATAGGGGGTACCATTGTGCAGTAGCTCAGAGCAAATCTGGGTATTGCCGTGGAGATTCTTTACATAATTATAGAAGGCCTTGTCTTTACTATTTGCTGCAATTCTGTTTTCATAGCTAGCTTTAGAGGATTTAATGAGGGATCTCAGCTTTTTGCTGAGGCTGATAAGGGAGTTTTTCCAGTCTTGGGACTTTGCCTTATTCCACATCAGTTTTCTCCTTCTGTTGTAGAGTTTGTTGATGGCAGGGGACCACCACATTGACTTCCTTTTTTTTGGAGGAGAGTGTCTTGGTTCTGTTGGGTATGGCGAGATCCATGCATTTGGGTATGTGTTCGTACAGTGCATTGGTGTATGATTCAGCTGTCTTACAGTTATGCTCCATTTGCATGGGTGCCGTGAAGTTAGCCACCTCTGTTTTAGGAGCCCAAAGTTAGCTTCGGAGAAGTTTTTCATAGTGGTTATCTTTACGGTGGTGGGGTGGGATATGGATTTCTAAGGTGATTAGTTTGTGGACGGATCTAACCAGGGAGGAGCTGACTGCTGGTGTAGAGCAATGGTCACCCATGTTAGTAATGACCAGGTCAAGGATCTTGCTACCTCTAGTAGGGGTAAGAACAATCTGGTCCAGGTCATTGGAATTAATGAACTCCAGGAAACGTTGGGCAAGTGTATTGGTACATGTGTAGTTTTCCCAGTTAATGGAGAGGTAGTTGAAGTAATCTAGTAAGAGAGTGTTAGGTTGGACCCTAATATTCTCCAGGGTGCTTAGGAACATGGAGTGCGAGTCTTGGTACATGGTTGGAGACCTATAGCAGGCTACGACCTGAATCACTGTCTTACCCAATGTTAGCTGGACCTGAAGCATCTCTGATGCGTTATGTTGGGATACCAGTCTGGATGTGTGCGCATCCTTTATGAATATGGAAATACCACTGCCTTTGGAGCTTCGGTCTAAATTCTGGGGCCGAAAGGTGTGGAATGAGTTATAGCCTGGTAGTGCAGAGGTGCTTTCTGCTGCCTTAAACTGAGTGTCTATTACAGCACAAATGTCAATGTTCTCCATTTTAAGGAGTGCTTTGAGTGAGTGCATTTTGAGATTTAGACTTCTAGCGTTGACCAGCATGACCCTCAGATTGCATTTGTTTGTAGCTGTTATGGTCATAATTTGGTCTTTGGAACACCGCCTAAAAAAGGCACTATAGGGGTGGCAAGAGCCTTGGCCAGTATCTGGAAGCCCAGGGGTGACAAATGCAGGCTATCTCTGGCAACACGTCAAGGTCTGTCAATCATGTCTTATAAGATGGACATTCAGTCCAGGTCCAGGACTTCTTTTGGTTCTGCTGTATTGAGGAATATCCTTCCTTAGTTCCTCCCTAGGAATTGTCATGGCTGGGGACTCTGTTCCATAGGTTGAATAAAGACTGAGCAGACAACTTCTAATATGAAAGTTATGTACTCACTATGACAATAGATCTGTGTTGTCTGTCTGGTTCAACCTTCCCACCCTCCTGCCTCCTACTTTCTTAATTTGGTGAGTCTTCCTTTGCTGACAACCGAACAGCAGGAGCCCTTTTTTCTGCTCTCCTAGAGTCTCACTTTTTCCCCTGAGTGTTTTCCTTGTATTTATGCAGGAAATATGAATTAGTTGGATATGTTGCATCTTCTACCAATGCTCAGGGTCAAACTTGATCTGGGAAGTTGATGGACGAGTAGGGAGTTATGGGTAAGGGAGGTGGAGCCAAGTTGAGTTGAAAGGCTTTAGAATCTGCCAGTGTGAGATAAAGTCCCACAAGTTGAACCAGAGACAGACAACATGGATCTATCATTATGGTGAGTATATAAATTTTGATTTTATCATTCTGCCCAATACACCACCATTAGTGGCGTAACATTCCAAAATTATTCTGAATTTTGATTGGCCAGTAACAGTATTGGAAAAAATCATACTATGCAATGAAGAAATATGATTTATAATTTTAAGCAAATCATTACTAGTAACAAGTGAAAGCATATTGTGTCTTTTTATGAGAGGCCATAGCACTTTAGATTCAGTACTAAAAATATACCAAGTCTGATCTTCGGAGTATTACCATGAATAATTCCATATGACCATGAAGTCATCTTTTCAAATTAAGGGCTTGTGCCACAATAGGCTCTAACAAATCTAAATGTTGGAATTTTGAGGGGAAGCAGTTACCTTGATATGACACAGTTAATGCCATTGCTTCGGGTTGCACACTTGAAAACCCTTCTATTTATCTAATGCATTAAAAACTAATTAAATATGATATTCTTTGAAGATATAAATTATGCACATGTAGGATCAATAAGAGGCCTCTTTAATGGGACTTGACGTCAACAAGTTACATAATATACAGGTTTATATTTGGTCTCCGATCACGACCAATGTATTATGTGTTTGGGACATGGATGCTAAGAAATTCAGCTCAGCAGCACAGCTCCGTTCTGATCTTGTGTCCCAGCTCAAAAGAATCATTTCCTTAGTTAAGGCCATTTTCTTCCCCAACATTTCTGAAAAAAAAATACGCTGGAGGATTTTAAGTGTGCCAACTTGTTACAGTCCCAAAAATTATGATCCCAGTTACCTGTCTGTTTTCCATCACACCTCCAGCATTTGCTACCTGAGGAAAATTTTTCTGAACTCTGCTTCAGGTATAAAAATACATATATACACACTTCCAAGCAAAAATCTTAAACCATGTGGACTTTGTTGTATACTTAGGAGCCACACAGATGTCCTCTCATTACTCCTTTGTAAATTTTCTTTCCAATCTCTTTTTCTAACCTCATAGATTCATAGGTGTATATTAGACTAATGACTTTTGAGACCTTTATAAGCCTAGCTAAGCATCACAGTTGTATCCTGAAAGTTTATGTGCCTTAGAGGTTATTTTAAGGGGTACACGTAAGCTACAGCAAGAATTACAGGCTCGCTGTATTCATTAAAGACATAGGTGCTAGACCTGAGATGTACTTCGAAATTCCCATCCATAGGTTCATAGGTTCATAGGTTGGTACTAGGCTATCAGCCCTAGGGCCTATACAAGCCTAGCCATAACAATTCCCTGGCTATTTCTTCCCACATTATTTACTTTCCTGGACCCCTGTCTAGCAGGGTGACTGACGTGATCCCTGGGGTGAATTTCCTTTCTCCCATCCAATCGTCAATGTTCCTCTTGAAGAGGTCCAAAGAGGCACTCTGCTTGACATGTATGGGCAATCTATTCCAGAGTCTGGGGAGTCTCTGGGTCAGGAACCTATCCCTCCAACATGTTTTGTTTATTGTGATGACAAGGTTTAGATCCCTGGAGCGTGTAGCTCTGAGGGATTGGGATTTCTTTAAGTGTAGCATGTCCAACAGCTCTGGGTTTGACATGGCCTTGTATGTTAAGCAGAGATCGCCTCTGAGTGGACGATATGCGACAGAGTATAGCTGGAGTTTTTTAAGGCGGTCAGTGTAGGGCATCTGCTTTAGGCCTGTGATTCTTTTAGTGAGGTATTTCTGAGGCCTTTCCAGTTGTTGCAGATGTCTTGAGAGGTACATACCAAATGGGGCGTTGTATTCTATAATGGGTCTAATGAGGGATGAGTACAGTGGGACAATGACCTCCTTTTTTCTGGATGAAAAGCCCTTTGTGATGAGGTGTGCCACATAGAAGGATTTCCTGACTGTTGTGGCGATGTGGTTATCGAAGGTGAGACCACTGTCCACCTGTGTCCCTAAGTCTCTTATCACACTTTCTGTGTTTAGTGTACTGCCACCTATATGGTAATTCATGGATACATGTTTTTCCCAAAGGGATAACAATACATTTCTTGGCATTGAGCTTGAGCCCATGGCTCTGGCACCAAGCATCTGTTTCTGTAAGGCCCTTTTGTAGAGTATCCACATCATTTGGGGATTCAATAATGGCTCTCAGTTTGCAGTCATCTGCAAACTTTGTTAGCCAGAGTCCCTTAGTGTTGACCTGTACTTCAGAGAAGTAGATGCCAAACAAGAGCGGCCCCAGGACTGAACCCTGAGGTACTCCACTTGTCTGGAGATGGATTTGGAGTCGACTACTTTTACAGTGTGGGTTCTATCAGTAAGCCATTTAACAACCCATTGGGTGACATAGGGATTAATGCCCAACTTAGTAAGTTTATCTGTGATTCCAGAGTGGGGGATGGTGTCAAAGGCCTTGGCAAGGTCTAGATAGGCTGTGTGGACCACCTTACCCTTGTCCATGGCTCTGGAGACTGACTCAAAGAAGTCAATCAGGTTCAGGAGACAAGATCGGCCCTTCACAAACCCAAACAGGGTGGGGTCCAGTGTTTGAAGGTTGCCAATGTCTTTGTTTATAAGTTCCATGATAATACGCTCCATGACCTTGCAGATAAGACTTGTCAGACTGATGGGACGGTAGTTTCCGGGATCCAAGGTGGATCCCCCCTTGTGGATTGGGATAACTGTAGCTCTGCGCCACTCAGTGGGCACGAAACCTGAGGTGAGGCTATGATTAAACATGACACTTAGGTGAGGTGCCATTTCATATTGTAGTTCATGTAGTACACAGCCCAGGATGTCATCTGGTCCCATGGATGCTGTATTCTTGGCTTTAGAGAGTGAGTTTTGCACCTGTGTGGCCGTTATTACTGGAATTTGGCAATCTTCCGGTATTGAGATGGGCCATTTAGGGGGTGAGAGTGGGGTGAAGTTGGCACTGAATCGATCTGCCAGGATATTGGCAATATCCTTCGGATCAGTATATTTAATGCCATTCTGTTTTAGCTCAGAGCAGATCTGAGCATTGCCATTTAGATTCTTGACATAATTATAGAATGCTTTGTGGTTGTCTTTGGAATCTTTGGCAATTTTATTTTCGTAACTAGCTTTGGAGGATTTTATGAGGCATCTCAGTTTCTTACTGGACAATGACAGAGTTGGTAATGACCAGGTCTAGGATATTGGAGCCCCTGGTGGGACTATGGATTAGTTGATCCAGGGCGTTGGAATTTATGAATTCCAAGAACCGTTGCGCAAAGGTGTTGGGACATGAGTAGTTTTCCCAGTTAATGGCAGGGTAGTTAAAATCACCCAGTATTAGGGTGTTTGGTTCTATCTTAATATTTTCCAGTATGTTTAGAAAGGTGTAGTGAGAATCTTGGGGTATGGTGGGGGATCTGTAGCAAGCTACAATTTGGATTGCAGTCTTACCTAGTGTTAGTTGCACTTGGAGAATTTCAGACACATTGTGTTGGCCAACTAGCCTGATGGTGTGAATATCCTTGGCCTCCACCTTTAGTGTTTCAGTCCTGGTTTGGTGGCCGAAAAGTGTGGTAAGAGTTGTAGCCTGGTATTGCAGGGGTGCTCTCTGGAGCCTTGAACCAGGTCTCAGTTACTGCACAGATATCGATGTTCTCCATTTTTAGGAGTGCCTCGAGAGTGCATTTTGAGGTTTAGACTTCTAGCATTGAGTAGCATTACCTTCAGATTTTGCATGCTTGTACCTGTTATGGTGGTGGTTTTGTCGTTTGAAGTTTGCCTAAAAAAGGCACTATAGGGGTGGCAAGAGCCTTAGCCAGTAACCTGAATCCCAGGGGTGACAGGTGCAGACCATCTCTGGCAAAGCATCGTGGTCTGTTAATCATGTCATCCCAGGCAGACAGATACTGGATCCCCTTTGAATGACACCATAAGCTTAGCCAATTGTTGAAGTCAATCATTTTATCCTTATATTGTGGTATCATTCTGGGCGAAGGCAGGATGCTACTCAGGGCTAGGGTCATACCTGCCTGGGCCACATGATCCGAGAGCTCTTCCATGTCTCTTTTCATGTAGTCCAGGGAGGTACGTCTCAAGTCATTCACTCCAACATGGACAATGACAGAGTCATATTTGTACTTGTTGTGGAGTGACTTGAGTGCATGCATTATGTGGCGGATCCTGGCACCCGACAGGCAGCTGACTGTAATTTTCTCCTTATTCAACCTGGTGAGAGGGACATCAGTGTGCCAGACTATAGAGTCACCTATGACTAAAGTGTTAGGTACATTGTCTTGCCTTAGGGGCTGTTGCTGGGTGGCACACTGGTGTTGTGAAGTATGTGACACATTGGTTGTGATTGGTGTTTGTTTGCGTTTCAGCTTCAGAGGTCTTTGTTGCTTGGGCAGGTTACAGTTAAGGGCCTCTGCATATGTGGATTTAGAGTTGCTATATGTGGGTGTTGGTGGTGCGGGTTTAGAAGGGCTATGTGTTGCTTGAGGTGTAGTGTCTGTGTTAACCTTCTCCTCTTGACTGTTTAGCACAATCTTGGGTGGAGAGAGCTTTGCTTCCATTTTGGCTATGTAAGTGCATCTCTCACAGGTTGTAGTGTTGGGTGGTAGGAGGAGAGGGTTGTCTGTGTACATGAGGCAATTGCTGCATTGCCCCAGTATGCCCAGATTCACCAGGTGGACAGGAGAAATCACCGGAAGCTGACCCCTGGACATGCCTGGTTTGGGGCTTTTTTTTTCTTTGTAAAGTATAGGAGCTGTTTCCTTAGCAAGGTACTTTGCAATTATAGGCTGTTTAGTGCCTACTATTAATTTCTCCTTGTTAACAAGGATAGTTCAGTGTTTGTATGAGTTTAAGGCTTCCTAGTGCTTTCCAGCAGGTATTAGAGAAAGTGCTAGTCACAGGGATGCTTAAAGGTAAGATTGAAAAGAATGCACTCTGCAGTGTGCACTAGAGAAGTTAGATGTGAAAGTAGGTAACTTGAGTTTTACCTGTTTAAAAAGTTAAGGTTTAGTGGAGAGTTACTATTTTTAAAACAGCAAGATGGACTGAAAGGGGTGGTCACTTTTGTATTTTGGTACTATGAAATACAGTAGGATGGCCAATAAATTTAAATAATTGAAGGGGTGGGATTTCAAAAGTGATGATTTTGTGATTACTCACATAAGCCAGTGAAAGTAGAGAGAAATGAGATATATGGTCAGATTAACATAAGAGGCGGGCAACTAGAAAGACAGTAGTATTCTGCCTGACTCAGAACAGAGAGAGCTGTGGTCTCTTTTGAAGTTTTAATATGCAGTTAAAACAGAATGCAAGCAAAACACAAGGTAAAGAAAACAAACTACAGTATTCAAAATATAGAAAGGCAATACAGTAATACAAAAAATAACAGCAAACTAACCTTTCCTTCACAGCAAAGTGTAGCAGAGTCTGGATGAGCCAGTGGCTCAAATTTCTCTTGAATAGAGTTAGGGAAACGCTGTGCTTCTCATAGATGGAAACCCCTATCCAGAGAAAGGGAATTCTTTGCGATACATACCTATCCCTCCAATGTGTCCTGTTTATGTTGCAAACAAAGTTTAAATCCTTAGATTGAGTAATTCTCATACAATTCATTTTGCAGATATGCAAAAGGTCCATCAGGTCAGGATCCAAGTATGCCTTCTATGTTGGGCATAGATCACCTCTCAACAGCCTATAGGAATCAGAGTATAAGGATAGGGCTTTTAGGCAGTCTGCATGGGGCATGCTGTTTATGCCCTGCATTCTTTTTGTGATGAACCTCTGTTGTTCCAGTTGTTGCATGTGCCTGGTTAGGTACATTCCAAAGGGAGTGTTGAACTCTGTGATGGGCCTGTTGAGAGCCAAATACAGTGGAATAATGACTTCCTTGGACCTAGATGCAATGCTTTTGCTTATAAGTTGAACAACATAGAATTACTTCCTTGCTTCTTTAGACACATGCTAGTCAAAAGCCAGGTTACTATCTACATGTGTACCCAAATCCCTGACTACTCGTTTTACTATCAGGGATGGGATATTGATGCGGTAATGTCCCAGGGTGGCTGACTTCCCAAAGCATACTATTATGCATTTCTTGACATAAAATTTTAAGCTATGGCTTTAGCACTAGTCATTTGTCTGCGTTAGTCCTTCCTATAAGTTGTTAGCATTTTGGGGTGACTCTATGGCTGCTCTTAGTTTGCAGCTATCTGCAAATTTGGTCAGCCAGAGGCCCTTTGAAATTATCCTTGAATTCTGAGAAGTAGATGCCAAAAAGGAGTGGAACCAGCACAGAGCCCTGAGGGACTTTGCTATTGACTCTCCTCTTTGTGGAGGTAATCTCCCCTATCCTAACTTCCTGAGTCCTATCTGAGAGCCAGCTAGCTATCCAGTGTGTAACATAGGGTTTTATGCCTATATACATGAGTTTGTTTACAATGCCCAAGCAAGGTACTGCATCAGAAACCTTAGCCAGGTCAAGATAGGCAAATATGCACCATTTTGTTTTCATCCATTGCCTTGGTGACCTTCTTGAAGTCCACCAGGGTGAGTAGCCATGATCTGCCCTTGAAGGTTTTCTATGTCCTTATTATTAATTTTCAAGATAATTCTTTCCATTATTTTGCATATGAGACTAATCAGATTTTTGGGTCTGTAGTTTCCAGGGTCCATTGATGGCCCACCCTTGTGCAGAGGGATGACAGTTGCGCTTCTCTATTCATATGGGACAAAGCCTGTCTGGAGGCTATGGTTAAACACTAACTCCAGTAGTCCTAGGTCATGTTTCAGGTTTTTTAAGGAGGCATCCTGGGATATTATTGGGGTCCATTGATGCAGTGTTTTGGCTTGTAGGGAGTGCATCCAGAACCTGTTCCTTAGTTACAGTTTTGGAGGTTGTTTGATGGAGGCACCCGGGGGAGAAGAGATAAAATTGGAGCTTAATTTATCAGACATCAAATTTGCTATATCTTCCGATTCTCTTTTTACAATCAGTTATGCAAACTGTTGTGTGCTGCCTTTGAGGTTTTGGACATACAGTGGATATAAAAAGTGTACACACCCCTGTTAATATGCCTGGTTTTTGTGATATAAAAAAATTAGATTACAATAAATAATTTCAAAACTTTTCCCACCTTTAATGCGGCCTATAACCTGTATAATTCAATTGAAAAACAAACAAGTCTGTTAGGGGAAAAATATATTTCTCTTTCATCTAACTCTCACAAGTCAGTGAGTTTAACTTCTTTTACCTTTTTGCTGTAGTTATTGATGTTCATTGTGTTTCACTGTTACAGTCATGACTGTAGGGTTCTCCCCTGCCGGCAGGCAGCCCTCGGTCGGCCAGAATCCCAAAGTCTGGGTCCGGCGTCGGCTGTTCATCCATGCTCCCTGATGTCAGAGCGCCAGGAGTACAAAGCTGACAGCCGACGCCATCTTCTCCAGTCTTTCTTGCCGTGTGGTGATAGCAGTTCACAAGTGCCGGTCGGCTGACTCCTGGCAATTTTTTTCCTGATAAAACTTCAGTCCGAAGACTTTATTCTCCACTCAAAGCTAAGTACCCCGTTGGGGAAACTTTTTTCTTGCTCCACTCCGATGTCAGAAAAAGTTAATAATTGTATTTCATGTGGGAAGCAAATACCTCATAAGGATTTTCATTCTTACTGTATTCCTTGCTTAGGCCCTGACCATGACGTAGCTAGTTGTCGGTTTTGTGCTAGATTCAATCAACGTACAATTAAACGCAGGTACGATTTTGCTTTTCATTACTTCGGTAGGCGCTTTAACTACAAAATGTCGTCGGATACGGTTCCCGCTACCGGAGTTCACAAACGTCGCAAGGATAGAGACAGGCCTCCGAGGTCCAAATCTGATGATAGCGCACAAGCGGAGCCAGCTTCAGGTTTGGCCATCGTCAGTGAGGCGCTTTTGCAGCCCCTGTCGTCGGCCATTTCAGAACCGATGGCCGAAACGGACTCTCATGAGGAGCCAACCAGGCCTTTAAATATTTCAATGGCAGGATCTTCGGACAATGCTCCTTCGGATGGGTCCAGAGCCGCTGTGCAGGTACCGGCTTCCGAAGGGGTTTTCAGGCCTACTCAGCTTCTTATAAAGGCAAAGCCAAAGACAAAGGCAAAGACTCCTTCAAAACCAAAGATTGCAACACAGGCTTCTTCTGAACCGGCTCCCAAGTCACAGAAACAGTTACTCAAGATGGCGGAGGATTTACTTACTATGATTAGGGGTTCACAGCCCCTCCAGATAAAAGGCCAAGGCAGGATGTTTATTATGGTTCCTCTGATCAGGCTTCTGTTTCTTCAGTTTCTTCTTCTGACCAGGAATATTCTTTCCCTCCTTATGAGGATTCTGATGCTGAGGAATCCATTCCTTCAGCTTCTCCCCCTGAGGATTTCTCTTTTGGGGAAACTTGCATGAAATGAGGGAACATTTCCACTGGGAAGGACAAGAGTATTCTGAATCTAAGAAAAGACTAAGGGATTTTCTTCTTCTTCCCCAACATAGACCCCTGGCTATTCCTTCTGTTTTGGATATTGTGGATGATGCCTTTTCGGAGGCTAACTTAACTCCTGACTCTTTTCCTCCTGCTCCTGTTAAGCCTGACAGATATTACAGGGTTCCTGATTCCCACCAGTTTTTATACAAGAACCCTTCTGCTGACCCTGAAACCATTTCCCAGGGTCCTAAGGGAGTTAAGGCCGCTTCTGCCAAAAACCCCATTCCCACTGAAAAGGATTCTAGATCTTTAGAAAGATGGGGCAAAAAAGTGTACACTTCTGCTACTTTGTCCATTAGGGCTTTAAACTGTCAGTTTCATATGCTGAAATACCAGCAATTTCTCTTGTCTGTTTTAAAACAAAAGCTTACTTCCATTTCTGCCTGTGCAGATGATAAGGAATTACATGACTTATTGCATGCCACTGAACAAGTTGGAAAGCATGGTTTACACTGTGGATTTGATGCCTTGGAGGCTTCTTGTAGGGCTGCTGCCTCTGGTACAGTCATTAGAAGGCATGCATGGCTAAAGGAACAAAATTTGCCAGAACAAGTAAAAGCTAAATTATTGGATGCTCCTGTTCAGCTTAATGTTTTGTTTGGATCAAAAGTTGAAGAGGTGATTAAAAAGATGGAGGATAAGGGGAAATCCATGCAAACAGTTAAAGATTTCTTACAAGTGCAGCCACCAAGATTTAGCAGGAATTGGCCTTCTAAAAATTGGTCCTTTCCCACCTCAGACAGGCAGATATAGACGCTCCAGAGGAAGGCCTCAAACACAAGCCTCTTATAGACTAAGACAGTGGACTGCTTCCACCCCTAGGGGAGGAGAGGATAGGTCACAAACTCATAGGAAACAAACTTAATGACTCCCTCTATTGGGCTGCAGGAACTTCTTGCCTGGAAGCCCCTCTCAGAGGAAAACTCTCTTTTTTATCAAAATTGGACTCATATAACCCAAGACAAGTGGGTTCTGGATGTGGTTTTAAGAGGTTACAAATTCCATTTTCATACCCTGCCAAGACCAAGCAGATGGCCAGACCTTCCAAAACATCAATGGACAGAGGCCTTAAACCAGGTGGAAGCACTTTTGGCTATGAAAGCCATAGAACTGGTTCCACTTTCAGAGATGGGACAAGGTTTTTACTCAAGGCTCTTTCTAGTTCCCAGGAAGCAAAACCCATGGAGACCCATTCTGAATCTGTCAGTCTTGAACACCTTTCTAGAAATTCCAAAATTCAAGATGCTTACTCTACAGCAGCTACTTCCAATGCTATCCAAAGATGCGTGGATGGTAACTTTGGATTTAAAGGAGGCATATTTACACATTCCCATCAGGCAGGAATGCAGAAAATACCTCAGGTTCAAGGCCGGATCGAGGCACTTTCAATTCTCTATGCTGCCCTTTGGATTGTCTACTGCGCCTAGGGTCTTCACCAAATGCCTGGCTCCAGTAGTAGCAGACTCAAGGGGATTCAAATTTACCCTTATCTGGATGACTGTCTAATTCAGGCAGACAGCAAGGATGTCTTACTCCAGCATCTAGAGTTTGTACAAAACCTCCTCAAGTTCCTGGGATTTTCTGTAAACATAAAAAAGTCAAATTTGACACCCTCACAGCAGATAACCTTTCTGGGTGCTCTTCTAAACACCACAACCCAGATGGCATTTCTGACATCCGAAAAACAATTACAGCTGGCTTCAACTTTCAAAACCTTGGCAACTTTAACTCAACTATCTGCAAGGAAATTCCTGCAGGCTCTGGGTTACATGGCTTCCTGCATCCTTCTCGTACCATATGCAAGACTACACATGAGGAAAATACAGTGGTACCTAAAAAGTGTATGGTCTCAGCATTGCCACAGTTTAGACATACTGATCTCCATCCTGCCTTGCCTTCAAAAGGAATTTCTTTGGTGGTCCAGGGCATGTACACTAAACAAAGGGAAACCCTTCTGTCTGCCTCCTGCCACTCGGACTCTAACCACGGACGTGTCGGATTATGCTTGGGGAGCCCATTTTCGGGGCAACTGTCTGCAGGGCCTTTGGACAAAGGATCACAAGCACCTGCATATCAATTTAAAAGAAATGTTAGCCGTTCAGAAAGCCCTAATGGCTTTCAGGAATCTTCTACAACCAGGACAACTACTAATACGGACAGACAACACCACAGTTATGTGGTACATAAACAAGCAGGGGGGATCTCATTCCTACCCTCTTTGCAGACTAGCCATGGATCTATGGAACACAGCTCTAGCTTACAATCTGGACCTTCAAGCTCAGTTTCTACCAGGGAAGCAAAACATCATGGCAGACAGTCTGAGCAGAAACCTTTCAGATCCACGGATAACAGCAGTCTGGGGATGTCCTCATATAGACCTCTTTGCATCCCATCTCAATCATCAACTACAGAATTTTTGCACCAGGACTTTCCACAAAGAAGCTTGGAAAGTGGATGCCCTATCATTCAGTTGGAGGAACCTCTCGGGATATGCCTTTCCACCTCTTCCTTTTCTTCCACGGGTATTATTAAAGATAAAACAGGACAAGCCCAAGATGATAATCTTGCTGGCCCCAAATTGGCCTCAGCAGTTTTGGTACCCAACTCTAAAAAACCTATGTCTGGAGCCCCCTTGGATTTTACCTCAGTCTCCGAACCTTCTGTCCCAACATCAGGGTCAGGTTCTACACTCTCATGTCAGCACTCTCAGCCTGGTGGCCTGGTTAATCCAGGGCCTTTGATTTCTTCTTTCCTACCCAAGAAGGTTATGGATGTCATTTTAGAAGCCAGACGTCCTAGCACTAGAAAATCTTATGCAGGAAAATGGATAAGATTTTGTTCCTGGATGCAGGCTCAGGATTCGGATCCTCTTCTTCCGAACATTTCTTCAATTTTGCTTTACTTGACAGATCTCTTACATAAGGGTCTCTCTTTCTCTTCTATTAAGATACATGCCTCTACTATTTCGGCTCATTATAATACAGACCCTCCAGTCTTTTCCCACCAGCTCATGAGACAGTTTCTCAGAGGAGCTAAGAATGTAAGACCTAGATCTCCTCCCATTCCTGCTTGGGATCTCAACTATGTTTTGGAAAAACTAACCTTGCCTCCTTTTGAGCCTGCTGCCTCTTCTGACATCAAGTTTTTATCTTGGAAGACAGCTATCCTGTTAGCCCTAACCTCTGCCAGGAGAGTTTCAGAGTTACAAGCTCTTATGACTGTGGAACCATATATTATTTTTCATCAAGACAGGGTGTCTTTGAGGACTAATCCTACCTTCATGCCTAAGGTGGTTTCCAAAGTGGCTTTAAATCAAACTATCCACTTGCCAACTTTTTCCCCACTCCTCAAAATAAAGGGGAAAGGATCTTACATTCCTTGGATGTACACAGACAATTACGTTTTTACCTGGACAGAACCAAGGACATCAGAAAATCAGAACAATTGTTTGTTTCTTATGCTTCAAGTTCCTAAGGTAAAGCCATTTCAAAACAGACCATTTCTAAATGGATTGCTCATGGAATCAGATTTTGTTATTCACACCATGGAAAGCAAATCCCAGGGAGTATACGGACTCATTCCACCAGAGCTGCTGCCACTTCTGCGGCCTTCCTCAGGGGAGTTCCTACCAAAGACATTTTGGAAGCTGCAACTTGGAGTTCAGTGCATACTTTTTCTAAGCACTACAATCTACCTCTCTACTCTAAGTCTAGGGCAGGCTTTGCCTCTGCAGTCTTGCAGGGCCTTTTAGCCGCCCCTTCTTCTTTATGACCACCTCCCTTTCTTTCAGCTTTGGGATTCTACCCTACAGTCATGATTGCAACAGTGAAACACGATGAACATAGTACAGTTGTGTACACCTACCATAAATGTAGATGTTTGAGTGTCTTCACTGTTACCGTCTGGGTTTCCCTCCTACCTGTCCCCTCTTATTTTTTTTTTTTAATTAATTTATTTATTTATCATTTGTTGACCAGGAAAGTCTGACTAGGTTCCACAGAGCCTGTTTTCAGCGGAGGCCCGGGGAGAAATGCTCCAGATGCATGTCTTTGGAATGTGGGAGGAAACCGGAGTACCCGGAGAAAACCCACGCGAACACAGGGAGAACATGCAAACTCCACACAGAAGGCACCCCAGCCAAGAATCAAGCCGGTGAACCTCTTGCTGTGAGGCAACAACGTTAACCGCTGCTCCACTGTGCCACCCCTTTTTTATGGTTCCTTTTTTCACCATTCTTCTGAGGTGTATTTGCAAAGGGTATGGGACCTTTATCATTTTGGGACTCCTGACATCTGGGGCAAGAAAAACTGGAGAAGATGGTGTCGGCTGTCAGCTTTGTACTCCTGGCGCTCTGACGTCAGGGAGCATGGATGAACAGCCGACGCCGGACCCAGACTTTGGGATTCTGGCCGACCGAGGGCTGCCTGCCAGCAGGGGAGAACCCTACAGTCATGACTGCAACAGTGAAGACACTCGAACATCTACATTTATGGTAGGTGTACACAACTGTACTTTCTTTCCTCCACGTAACCATTTTTACAAATATTACCTCTCCTTTTTCTCCTCTTACTCTCTGAGTGCTGGTGTTTTCCTTTCTTCTATTGTACTTCAGTAGTATTCTTAATTACCATCACTGGTGATTCTTTTCCCCTTTCCTTTTCCTTCTTCTATTTGTTAAAAAAAAATTTATTTTTTTCTGTTGCAGTCCTAAATGTCAGATAAACCCTCTGGCGTTAAGAAATATGTGGTGTGTGGCCACAAAATACCTAATTTGGATGCACACATTGAGTGTGTTTATTGTTTAGGTGCTTGACAGTTGGACAGTTAATGTGATATTTCTAAGGCATTCAAATCCCATGCTCTGATAGACAGGAAGAATAAGCTTACCCTCAGGGATTTACTTCCCCTCTAAAATTTCCTCAATGGTTATTGGGGCTCAAACCCCCAAAAGACAAGAAAAAGGGCAATTCTGTTTCTAAAATGTCTTGTAAGAGATCCGCGGAACACCCTTCACCTTCAACCTTAGTTCTATCCTTGGAACCATTGGCTCTACTAGCAAAAAAGCTGGATTTGAAATTAAGATCTGAAAAATCTCCTCAGATTTGTTTTCCTTCTTTGATATCAGAACCGATTATGTCTAGGCTTCCATCACCCTTTTTGGAGCACTCTCCCATCATCAATTGAGACCTTTGTCCATAACTTCCTCTCTTGGGTCTTCCAGGAGCTTATCTGAGGCAGACCTGGATAGCATGATGAGGAAGTTCCTCAGGATGCAAATTCAAATGGGAATCCCTTCAGCTCTGACCTCATCAGGTCTGTAGACCCTTCTTAGAGCCAAACCTCCACTCTTAGCTCATTCTCTGATCCATGCTAGAGTTTCAGCACCATTGGATCTAAAAGCCTTGGAGTTGTCAATATCTTCGGCTCTGCGGAAGACATCTTTGACTCCAATGGTGTCTCTGAACTGTCCAGCCCTAAGTACCTTGGAGCCTATGACTCTCATGCCAACGCTGGGATATTGGCTCTGACTCTAAAGTTGTTAGAGCCATGTCTTCCCCTCAGAGGATTGGTATTAGAGTGACTCCATCTCCTTCCATGAGTGGTTTGCCTGCATGACAACAGGAGCCGACGATCTGAAAGTCTGTCTTGTTGGATCCATTAGTCTCTGCTTCTCCCATGCACTCTGCTTTCAAGGTAGTGGAGATAGCATTATCTATACCTAGAGTTCAGACAACTCTGTCCACCTTGGATTCAACTTCCTGTGACAAGAGCCTCATTCATCCATTCCACTTGAACAGCCAGCCTGGACCAATCCCCAGGCCACCCAGCAGTGTATTGTTATTTCTTCCGATACCCCCCAGGGCATCCCACCAAGGAGGTCCCATGGAAGTGAAAGTGCAAAAGGATGCACTTGGACTCTCCACAAGAGTCTGTCAGTGAGGATGCTGATTTTGATGAGGGGGAAGGCTCCCCCAAATTATCACCCATTGATGTTTCATTTGGAGATATTAGAACTCGTCAGACAAAGGGAAGGTTGGTCCACCAATAACCCTTCCCAAGAAGAATCCGTGTTTCTGGAGACCTCTGGGTCTGACCCACTTACCTCCTGGGTGACCCCACCCACCGATGAACTCATATATTTAGTCTCTCAACGAGTGTGGAAGGAACCAGGCAGAGCAGGGCCTCTTCCTAAGAGACCAGACAGGATCCTGGTGCCACTTAAAGATGGACCACACTGTAGTAAATGAGCACCCATTAATGCCATGGTCATAGCGGTAGCTACTAGAAAGGAACTTGCAGAGCAAAGTTCCTCTGTCAACCTCCCTAACAGGGAGTCTAGAGCACTGGACAGATTTAGGAACCATGTTTATGCTTCTGCGACCTTCGCTCTTAGGTCGCTGAATTATTTGGCACATTTCACAAGGCTTCAAAGAAATTTGATTAAGGAGCTTTCCAAATCTCTCTCAGACTGTATCCTCAGAGGAAGGGAGTACCATTTCCTCACAGTTGGCTACACTTTAGTATATTTCCAATTCTTCCGTGAGGCCTTTTTTTGAGCACCTTTATTGAATTATCACTTGTGACAGAGACAAATTTACATTTGTATAAAAGTAATCAAACTGTATCAATAAGTTCATGTTTACAAACATTACACTTCACATATATTGCTATATGTCATATAACCTAAGCGACATTACATAAATTATTCAATTCCTGTCCTTTTTTTTCTTTAAACAAGAAACATCTTTATTAAACCATCACTTATAACTTAGGCAATCGTACAATCCGATGATGTCAATTTTCATTCTATCCTCAAACTGTGGGTTCAGTTCTGATCCTCAGAACTGACTCGGCTGCTACTATAGCTCATAGTAACCAAAAAAAAAAACCTCTCAAGCTTATCCCTTACCCACGGTGCACCTATCCCAGTTACCTCAAATCTCGTTTGCCGCTTTGTGAGTAAGATGTGGTTACCAGTGCTCTCCAGCAATATAAGTTGTTAATTATTTGATAGCGCTTTTAAAACTTTAAGAAAAACTGTTAAAAATCTTTCTTCTTGTCCCTTTCTTATTCTTTCTCTAATGACTTCATTTTGAACCAAGTCCCTATCCCTTTTCTGATTTAAGAACTCTACAGTTCTCATACATTAAGTACTATTTGATAGTATTCTCTTTCTTCTACATGTTGGTGTAGCCTGCTAATTATTATTGTTGTTAACTCCTTTTCCATTTCATTTTCATCTCTTAAAAAATATAATAAATTAAAAAAATAGTAATATTGAAAGGCTTAATTCCATCTTCTTATAGTGAAGCGATATCTGGAACGTTTGAGAAATTAAAGGGCAAATCTGACCTTCCTCTTCTCCAGGCTTTCAGAGAAGCCCAAGAAGAGAAGTGCTTTGGTTTTGACAGCTAAGAAGTCTAAGTCTTCAATTTCATCCTCTCCATCAGAACTGACTTCAAAAAAGTCTAAAACCTTGGCTTTAACTGGTATGTTGGACCCGAGAACAAAATCTAGTCCTTCATCAGAACCGACCCTTTCGGTTCTGAAGACTTCAAAAAAAAAACATGTTTTGGTGCCAAGATCCTCTGATCTGACACCACATTTACAGGTTTCAATGAAAATTTTCCTTCCAAGAACAACTTATTCACCCTCTATTGATCCCTTTCCAGAGGGACTTCCGTCAACATCCGTCAACATTAGGAGAGACCTAAATCGCCTTCTGAGATGTCAGCCCATTCCTCTAAAAGTCTAATCAAAGAGGATGTGGCGAGACTGGTGAGAAAAATCCTTTGGCCACAAGGTATGACAGGATCTGGCTCTGTTCCTACCATGACAGGTCAAAGATTCCATTCTTCAGCTACTTCTCTTTCATTCTTCCTCTAACTTCACTTGAAAACTTAGAGATCTACAGTTCCAAGCTACCTGGTGGCATCTGTGTTGGAACCAAAGATGTCTTTATCTTTGAAACCAGTTTATTCCTCTGAGCTCTTCTTTTTAGTTGGAACTGGAGACCTGTCAGGGCCATATCTGTCCTGTTGGTTCAAAGGGGCTAAAGTTGACTCCTATGATTTTGGAGCCTTGGGTACCTCAGGGTGGATCAGCTGTGCTCCAGCTTCTGCATTGAGATGGATCTCTTCGGAGCAGGAGGTGACATCAGTTCCCAGACCTACCCTTTCAGATCCGGGGTCCCTGTCTTCTCTGTGTGGGTCAGCTTTCAAGGTTATGGATAGAGCTATGACTGTAGCAGTCAGCCCCTTCCTATTCGGAATACACACACATCCCTGTCATGCCTACGTTCAGAGTCTCAAGCATTGCCTTCATGAGGGCAGTACCAAAACCTCAGGAGTCCCAAAACGGAATATCCTCTCCTCCTGATACTTCACCAGATCATCCTACTGAGGAGGTCCCTAAGAAGAAGTGCAAGAGGAAGCACTTGGATTCCCCAGAGGAATCTATCACAGAAGACGTGGACTTCAATGAGGGCAAAGGATCTCCAGGATCACCTCCTGATGATGTCTCCAAAGGAGACATCCTAGAAATCTTAAAACAGAGGTGACTGGAAGTCCAGCAATCCTTTTTCTGAGGAGGAGTTGTACCTGCAGGCTTTTGGTACCCTCCCATTTACCTCTTGGGTAACTCTGCCCACCGATGAGCTCATTGAGTTGATCTCTTGGCTGGTATGGAAGGCCCCTAACACCATTGAACCCATTCCCCGAGACCTGACAAAATTATCACTGCCTTGGAGGATAAACAGTTTGGATCAAAAGGTTTTCCTGTTGATGCCGTGGTCATAGTGGCAGCAACATAAAAAAGTTACTAGTTGAGGAAAGTTCCTTTATTCCATCCACCCAACAAGGAGTCTCGGGAGATGGATAGGTTTGCAAAACTAGTTTATGCTTCAATGAACTTTCACTTTCACCAGACTGCAGAGAGATCTGATTAAGAAGCTTTCAAATACCTTTTCAGGATCTGTGTCTAAAGAGGTTCAGAAATCTGTTGCCTCTCAGTTGGCTACCCTACAGTCCATATCCAACTTGTCCATGAGGCTCATTTTTCATGCAGCTGAAGGGACGACAGGAGCAGCGGGTTCAGGCATTGCCATCAGGAGACACTCCTGGATGCTCTTATGTGATTTTGCAGAGCTACTCAAGTCTTCATTCATCAGTGTTCTGTTTGACGGCACATCCTTGTTTGGCCCTAAAATTAAAGAAACTTTGTCCAGGTGTGAGAAAGATGGAAAGACCCTGTCGGCCATGGGCATATGTTTTTCCACTCCTCCTTGATCCTTTTCAATGAATCAGCAAAGTAGCAGAAAGATGTGGTTCAAAAAGGGTCCTTTCAAGATACAGGTGGAAGTGGTTCTACCAGAGGCGGGGGGCGGGGGGGACTTCAGTGGAAGATGCTGCCTTCGTGGCAGAGGAGGCACACAAAACCAAGCATACAGAGATTCTGTTTTTGGTAAACCCTTTCAGTGCTTCTGAAAGGAGATCCAATTTTCTTCCTCTGGAGACCGTCAGGGGTCAACTATCCCTGCACGAGAGAGCCTGGCTAGGAATAACACCAGATACCTGGGTGCAGGGGATCATTTTCAGAGGTTATATTATACCATTTTCCCATTCACACCTCCCATTTCCAAAAGAATCCCTAATGTCCCACCCAAGCAGAGGGAACAAACAGTACTACAAATTCAAGAACTGCTAGAAAAAAATAGTCATCCAAGAAGTTGCGCCAGACCAAAGAAAATCTGGAACTTACTCGAGATTCTTTTTTAGTGCCAAAAAAGACGGGACTGGAGACCAGTTTTGGATCTCAGTGTTTTGAACATGTCAGTTCGACAAACAAAGTTCTGAATGGTTATGGTTCAGACAGTCCATTCTTCCAGTCGTCCTGTTCCAAAAATGGATGTGCTCAACAGACCTTCAGGATGCATACTATCATATAAAGATGAACAGGCGATCCAGACGTTTTCTTCATTTCTGGATGGGAGCCAGTCAGTATCAATTCAGAGTTCTGTCTTTTGGTCTCACTACAACCCGCAGGGTATTCACCAAGTGCATGCCAATAGTAGCAGCTCCCTTGAGACTGCTGGGATTCCGGGTGTTTAAGTACTTAGACTACTGGCTCTTTACCTCTTCAACCAGTCATCAATTGTTAGAGGCAAGAGAGCAGGTTCTCCACACGTGTTCCTATCTGGGGATAACCATAAACTATGTAAAATATCACATTGAACCAATTCAGACCTTAAGAGTTCATAGAAGCTATCCTAAACACAAAGACAACAATAGCCTCTCTTCCCCACTGAGACTACAAAAGATCAGATCATAAGTCATGAAGATAATCAACAGCAAGAATGTATCTGCACACCTAATTCTACAGGCCCTGGGGTCCATGGCAGCAGCTATAACTCTAGTCCCCTCAGCCAGATTTCACATGAGAATTTTACAATGGCTGCTTGCAACACAATGGTCAAAACTGTACCAACCAATGTCGACTTTGATTGCAATCACCAACATTTGCAAGAGAGGTCTCAAATGGTGGATTCAATTGGATCAAATTCTGAAAGGCCATCCTTTCATTCCCCCCTCTCAACCCAAGGCAACAGTGACCATGGATGCTTCCCAGTTAGGGTGGGGGGTATTATCTGAGGAACACTGTCCAAGGCACTTGGTCCCCTATAGAGGCCTACTTGCTTATCAATGTCTTAAAGATAAGAGTATTGCTTATAGCATTGCATGCCTTCCAGGATGCTCTTCCTTCAGGGACAATTGTGATTCAAATGGACAACATGGCAGTAGTTTGGTACATCAACAAGCAAGGAGGAACCATGTCCTATCCCTTGTGTCAAGAAGCTCTGAGTGTGGCAGTGGGTGATCTCATCCAACCGCTTTCTCATAGCAATGCCCATTCCTGGGAAGTCCAGTGTGATAGCAGACAAATTGAGCAGACAAACTGAGCAGATGCATACTCCTGTCTCACAAGTGGTCCCTCAATACAAAAGTGACAGAATATTCCGTCAGTGGGGCCAGCCTTGCTGCAATCTTTTCGCCTCTCCCCTAAACAAGTGCAGCAGTTACTTTGCTCTAATCCCCCCTCAGGGAGAATCACAGAGGGATGCTGTTGTCCACAGTTAACCCTTTGATCTTCTTTATGCCTTTCCTCTGTTTTTTCTAATTCTGAAGTTTCTACAGAAAGCAGTCAGGTTGAAGAGCTGACAGCTTGGTTTCTTCAATTCTATTAATAGCCAGACAATCTATGCTCTCTTTACCTGTCCGACACATACTTTTGGCCTCTCACAAACTATCTACATGTAAACTTTACAACAGTAAATGGAAAAGGTTTGTCTTTTGGGCATGTTAAAATAACGTTGACCTCTTTTTCAGCATGTTCATAAGATTCTGGAATTTTTAGTCTCACTATTCAGTGAAGGGTCTTCGTCTTCTGCCATGAACGTTCAATTAGCAGCTATACCCAATTCTCATTTTGGATTTGAAGACTCATCACTTGCTTCTCAAACTTTTTAAAGCTTTTCTGAGAGGTACTCTTCCATTAAAGCCTCCTTACAAAGATCCCCCCTCCTCTAGACCTGAACTTGCCATTGCAAGCAATCACCTAAACAACAAGTGCAGCAGTTACTTTGCTCTTATCCCCCCTCAGGGAGAATCACAGAGGGATGCTGTTGTCCACAGTTGACCCTTTGATCTTCTTTATGCCTTTCCTCTGTTTTTTCTAATTCTGAAGTTTCTACTGAAAGCAGTCAGGTTGAAGAGTAAGGTAGTCCTTATTGCGCCTTATTGGCCTCAACAGATTTGGTTCCCTTTCCTTTGGCCTCATCTAATTCACTGACCTTGGATTCTGGACCCAGTTCTGGATCTCCTGTCCCATCTGACAGGCATGATCCACCTGGACATCTTGAACCTCAAGCTGACAGCTTGGTTTCTTCAATTCTATTAATAGCCAGACAATCTATACTCTCTTTACCTGTCCGACACATACCTTTGGCCTCTCACAAACTATCTACACGTAAACTTTACAACAGTAAATGGAAAAGGTTTGACTTTTGGGCATGTCAAAATAACATTGACCCCTTTTTCAGCATGTTCATAAGATTCTGGAATTTTTAGTCTCACTATTCAGTGAAGGGTCTTCATCTTCTGCCATGAACATTCAGTTAGCAGCTATATCCAATTCTCATTTTGGATTTGAAGACTCATCACTTGCTTCTCAAACTTTTTAAAGCTTTTTCTGAGAGGTACTCTTCCATTAAAGCCTCCTTACAAAAATCCACTCCCTCCTCTAGACCTGAACTTGATATTGCAAGCAATCATACAACCTCCTTTTGAACTGGCAGCAGATTGTGATCTTAAGTTTCTGTCCTGGAAAACTATTTTCTTAGTAGCTATAACTTCCACCAGAAGGATTTCAGAAATACAGGCTTTGTCTTGTAAACCACCATATTTGATTTTTCACAAGGACAGGGTTGCACTAAGAACCAGACTCCCCTTTTCTAACATTGGTGGTTTCAGAAGTCAGTATCAGTCAAACTATTACCCTACCAATTTTCATCCCCAAATTTGCTAATAAAGATAAATATTGCTTACACTTATTAGATGTTCATAGACGTTTATGGATTTATCTTTACAGAACAAAAGATATCAGAAAATCTGACCAATTATTTATTTCTTACTCAAATACAAAACTAGGAAAACCTGTGAGCAAAGCGACATTGGCTAGATAGCTAACAGATTGCATTTCTTTCACGTACAACAAATTGGGAATTGCTTTATCAAACCTTTAAAGCACATTCAACTAGAGCTGTAGTGATTTCAGCTGTCATCCAATCTAAAGCCTCCATGGGTGGTGTTTGTGCAACAGCACCCTGGGCTACTCCCCATACTTTCATTACTCATTACAAATTTGATCTGGTCTCCATGGGAAGAGCATCATTTGGTCCAATGGTGCTCAGGAATATCCTTCCTTGACTCTTCCCAGGGTCTAAGGTAGCTGGGGACTCTGTCCCACAGCTTGAGGATAGAATGAAAATTGACAACATCAGATAAAGAAGTTATGTACTCACCATAAGGTTCCTTCTGTGTTGTTCATTTTCATTCTTCAACTCCCCTCTCTCCAACCCCCATACTCTTTGATTTCTAGAGGAACAGATGACTAGCAGATTATAATCCTTAATATTAAACAGTGGTTCCAGATATAGTTTCAATGAATGTCTTATGACTAATCTTTCCTTTGGTCTATCAGCAAATTCAATCTGAGGTAACTGGGGTAGGTACATTGTGGGAAAGGGATTGTTACCATGAGCTATAGTAGCAGCCGGGTTGGTTCCAAGAATCGGAGCCAAACCCACAGGTTGAAGAAGAATGAAAATGGACAGCACAGATGGAACATTATGGTGAATACATAACTTTTTATTATATAAATGAGAACAAACCACACCAACACTATCCGAGTTGCAAGCATTTAACATCACAAACCATTCTGACACAATCCTAGTTGCAAACATTATACATCACTTATAATCTACTTAATCATTTTCAGCCAAACATTACATAGCTCATTTAAGTCCTGCCTTCTTTTAAACCTCATTCCTCCCCTATCTGTATTCTTCCCACAATTCCCATTTTTTTCCTATGTAGTTTGCTCCTACCCTTTTCTAAAGATCTCAGTTCCATTTTTTTCTGTTACTACAGTCACTATTTCTAGTACAGTTGGTTTACATTTTTAAAAGCAGTTTTAAGTGTATTTGTTTACTGTTTTTGCCTTATCTTTTCAAAAATGTTTTCCTTGTTTCCCACCTTTCTAAGCTAGTATAGTCCAGTTTTCAGGCTAGTGCTGAATTCAGGGCTGTTACAAGTTTCTGAGTTGCCCATACCTTACTTGGATAGAAGGAGGTTTCTCTGAGAGAAGGAGCTTTGAGCAGCCATCTGTCCTGGAGGAGTGGTTCCATCCCAGAAGTTAGTAGTTTATAGGCCATTTTGGGTTAATTTCTATCTCTTTCATTTCCCTGCTGTAAAAACCGCGTTTGCATGGTTGTGTATGTCCAGGCAGTGCCGGTCAGCAAGGGCTAAATTATTACCATCTCCACCAAGTCTCCTCTTCAGTTTTTCCCTTGAAAGTAGTCTAACTCTTAACCTAAGTATTTAAAAAGCATCCTACAGTCCAGCACTTGCTGAGACTTAATAGCAAGCACTAATATACCCCGACACTTGATTGCCCAGCAAGGCAAGGCTCATTAATCACCCCTCACCAACCAAGTGACTAAGCAGCTCACCCTACTATTCAGGCATGACCAAAGGGCAGTTTCAGGTATACTCTCCAGTCCAGCTGGTGAACCTGGGTATTCTGAGGCAATGTTACAACTGCCTCATGTACACAGACAACTCTCTCCTCCTACTACAAAACATTAACATATACGAGAGATGCAATTATATAGCTAAACTGGAGGCTAAGCTCTCTCCACCCAAGACTGGAACAGGCAGTCATGAGGAGAAGGTTAACACTTGCACCACACCTCCAGCCTCACATAGACATACTAAACCAGCACTGGCAAAAAATACACAAAATCATATTCGGAGGCTCTAAATAAAAACCTGCAAAAGCATCAGAGACCTCCAAAGCAGACACCCAAAAAACCTGCACCTGCCGTCACAAACCAGACAACACATAAAAGACAAAATCAGTGTGCCGCACAATCACTGCCCTTAAGGTGAAACAACATACCTAACACACTAGTAATAGGCGACTCTATAGTTAGGCACACTGATGTCCCACTCAATAGGCTGGAAAAGGAGAAGGTTACTGTTAGCTGCCTGTCGGGAGCCAGAATCTGTCACATAACACAAGCACTCAGGTTACTCCAGAACAAGTACAAATATGACTCTGTCATTGTTCATGTTGGTGTGAATGATCTGAGATGTACCACCCTGGACTACATGAAAAGAGACATGGAAGAGCTCTCTGATCATATAGCCCAGGCGGGTATGACCCTGACCCTGAGTAGCATCCTGCCCTCACCAAGAATGATACCACAATATAAAGAAAAAATGATCAATTTCAACAATTGGCTAAGCTTCTGGTGTCATTCAAAGGGGATCCAGTGTCTGTCAGCCTGGGACGACATGCTCGACAAGCCTCGTTGCTTCGCAAGAGACGGCTTGCACCTGTCACCCCTAGGCTTTCGAATACTGGCCAAGGCTCTTGCTGCCCCCATAGTGCCTTTTTTAGGCAAGGCTCAAAAGTCAAACCCACCTCCGTAAACAGCACAAATAAAAAAATGAGGGTTATGCTACTCAACGCCAGGAGTTTAAATCTCAAAATGCACGTGCTCAAAGCACTCCTCAGGTATGGAGAACGTTGACATCTGTGCAGTAACTGAAACCTGGCTCAAGGCTCCACAGAGCACCCCAGCACTATCAGGCTACAACTCATACCACACTTTTTGGCCACATAACATGGACCGAAACACAAAAGGATAGGGGTGTATCCATATTCATCAAGGATACCTACACCTCCAGGTTAGCGGCACAGCATGATACCTCTAAGATCATCCATGTGCAACTAACATTGGGCAAATCTGCAATGCAAATTGTGGCCTGCTACAGATCACCCTCCATAACCCAGGACCACCACTCCGCCTTTCTGGAGACACTGGAAAACATGAAGGTCCTACCAAACACCCTGATATTGGGCGATTTCAATTACCCTACCATTAACAAGGCAAACTACTCAAGTACAAACTCCCCGGTCCAGTGCTTCCTGGAATTTATCAACTCAAATGCCCTGGATCAGCTGGTAAACTCCCCTACCAGAGGTGGAAACATATTGGACCTGGTCATCACCAGCATGGGCGACAGGTGTTCTGCACCGGAGGTCAACCCGTCACTGGTTAGATCAGACCATAAACTAATCACTCTGGATGTCCACACCACACCACCACCCCCAACCAAGGAAACCACAGTGAAAAACTTTTCTATAGTAAACTTCACCTTACTTAAGACAGAGGTGGTAAGCTTCACAGCACCCATGCTAAAGGATAACAGTGTCGAAGATGAAGGAACCTTTACAAATGCACTATATGAGCACCTACAAGGATGCATGGATCGTGCCATCCCTAGCAAAACCAAGACTCACTCCCCTAAGAGAAGGAAGCCAGTCTGGTGGACCCCTGCCATAAACAGGCTATACAATAGAAGGAGGAAACTAGTTAAAAAAAAAAAAAAAAAAAGCAAATCCCAAGAAGGAAAGACATCCCTGATCAGTATCAGTATGAAACTAAGGTCCCTCATAAAATCATCCAAGGCTAACTTCGAAAAAAAATAGCCAAGGATTCAAAAGATAACCACAAAGCCTTCTTTAGCTATGTCAAGAATCTAAGTGGCAACTCACAGATATGCTTTGAGATAGTGCAAAATAGCACAAAATATACTGAACCTACTGATATTGCCAACATCCTGGCAGATAGATTCAGTGCAAACTTCACCCCCAAAAGGGCCCACAACAATACCGGAAAAGTGTAGTGTCCCAGAAATCACAGACACACAGGTGAAAAAAGCCCTTTCAAAAGCCAAAAGCACAGCGTCAATGGGGCCAGATGGTGTCCCAGGCTGCGTCTTGCACGAACTACAGAACAAACTAACCCCCCCACCTAAACACACTGTTCACCCTCAGCCTCTCCACAAGCTACATGCCCATAGAATGGTGCACAGCAACGGTTATTCCACTCCACAAAGGAGGGGCCACAACTGACCCTGGGAACTATCGCCCCATAAGCCTGACTAGCCTGGTCTGCAAGGCTATGGAGCGCATCATCATGGAACTCATTAACAAAGACATTGGGAACCTCCAAACACTTGACCTGACCCAGTTCGGCTTTGTTAAGGGCAGATCATGCCTACTAAACCTGGATGACTTCTTCGACACAGTCACCAAGGCCATAGATGAGGGGAAGGTGGTTCACACAGCCTACCTTGACCTCACCTAGGCTTTTGACACCATTGCCCACTCGGGAATTATAGAAAAACTCACCAGCCTGAACGTAAACCCCTACATCACGAGATGGGTTGCCAACTGGCTTACAGACAAAACTCACACGGTAAGAATAGCAGGCTCCAGGTCCGACTCTAAGCCAGTCACAAGTGGTATTCCAAAAGGCTCATTCCTTGGACCCCTACTGTTCGGCATATACTTCTCAGATGTACAGGCAAACACAGGAGGACTATGGCTAACCAAGTTCGCTGATGACTGCAAACTGGGAGCCATAATTGACTCTCCAGCTGACACAGACATTCTCCAAAAGGGCCTTACTGAGACGGACACCTGGTGTCAAAGTCATGGTCTCAAGCTAAATGCCAAAAAATGCATAGTCATCCCATTTGGGAAAAACAAAACACCCATGAATTACCACATAGGTGACAGCCCCCTTAATACAGAAGAAGTGATAAGAGATCTGGGGACCCAGGTAGATAGTAATCTCTCCTTTGACAATCATATTGCCAAAGTAGTTAGGAAATCTTTCTATGTAGCCCATCTAATTACTAAAGGGTTTGCATCTAGAAATAAAAAGGTTACAGTGCCCCTCTACTCGTCACTCATCAGACCCATCATAGAGTACAATGCCCCATTTGGGATGTACCTCACAAGACACTTCCAACAGCTGGAAAGACCACAAAAGTACCCCACCAAGAGACCAAGAGGATTACTGGCCTCAAACATATGTCCTATGCAGCCCAACTGGAAAAACTCTGGTTGTACTCAGTGGCATATCGCTTACTCAGAGGTGATATCTGCCTGACTTACAAAGCCATGTCCAACTCAGAATTGATGGACATGCTCCACCTAAAGAAATCCAAGTCACTGCGAACCACTCACTCTAGTGAACCAAACCTCACCACAACAATAAATAGAACATGCTGGAGGGATAGATTCCTGTCACAGAGACTCCCCATGCTTTGGAACAAAATTCCTAATTACATTAGGCAGAGCCCCTCACTAACACTCTTCAAGAGAAATTTTGACAAGTGGATGGGTAACAGAAAATACTGTCCTGGGATCACTTCATTGGCTCTTCTTGACAGAGGCTCAGTTAATTAATCAATGGGGCGACGAAAGCTGACACCCTCTGGCTAGGCTTATAAATGCGCTCGGGCAGATAGCCTAGTACCTACCTATGAACCTGTTTCTATTTTCTAGCAATTGCCTTTTTGGCAGCCACCATAATTAGACACAGCAAGGTCTTACTGTGTCTAGGCAATTCCAGTTTTGTATTATAGCTGAGAAAAAAATCATCTTCCTGTTGCACCAATCTGCCCACTCAGCATCTCTGACAGTGCATTCCACAGGGAATCCTTAAAGTCTGCCAACTCATCGCACTCCCAGAAAATATGTTCCCAATTACCTCTTTCTTCCCTGTCACACCTCCAATATTTGTTGTCTACCTGTGGAAAATTTCTCTGGAGTCTATTTGGGGGTATAAAAAAATCTGTGTAAACGTTTCCAACAAAAATCCTAAATCTTCTAGAGTTTATTGCTTATTTGGGAGACATACATATATCCTCCCATTGTTTCTTTGTGAATTGCTTCACCAATCTCTCTTCCTAATCCTTTCTAACCTTCTCTGATTGATTCTTATAGTTTTTATGCAATGTTTTATATACTATACTAATTATTCCTTTTTTAATGGCAGCTTGCATTCTAGATTCTACTGAAAAGTCTATCAGTGCTGGCTTTTTGTTTAGGATCCCCCCCTATTTCTTTCTCATTGCCTATACTCTGATATCATAAGCCTGACTAGCATAGGCTGCAAGGCTATGGAGAGGATCATCATGAAGGTCATAAACAAAGACATTGGGGACCTACCGACACTAGATCCTACCCAGTTCGGCTTTGTCAAGGGCAGATCCTGCCTTTTGAACCTGGTGACTTCTTCGAAACAGTCATCAAAGCCATAGATGAAGGGAAGGTAATCCACACAGCCTGTCTGGACCTTGCAAAGACATTTGACCCAATACCCCACTCGGGCATCATAGATAAGCTATCCAGCTTAAATATAAACCCCTGTGTCACAAGATGGGTCGCAAACTGGCTCAAAGGCAGAACCCACAGAGTGAGAGTTGCTGGAGCCATGTCAGACTCGAAACCGGTCACAAGTGGCATCCCACAGGGTTCTGTCCTGGGACCACTCTTGTTCAGTATATACTTTTCCGAGGTACAGGTAAATGTGGGAAGACTATGGCTCACCAAGTTCGCAGACGACTGCAAACTGGGCGCCATAATCGACTCTCCAGCTGATGCAAACATCCTTCAAAAAGGTCACACAGAGACAGATAACTGGTGCCAGCACCATGGTTTAAAGCTAAATGCCAAAAAATGTATAGTCATACCCTTTGGCATAAACAATGTGCCCACAAATTACCACATAGGCGGAAACCCATTAAGTACAGAGAAAGTTATTAGGGACCTGGGGACCCAAGCTGATAGCAATCTCTCCTTTGAAAACCACATTCCCAAAGTGGTTAGAAAGACCTTCTACATAGCCCACCTCATCACGAAGGCTTTCGCATGTAGATCAAGAGAGGTAATCGTGCCCCTTTATTCATCCCTCATCAGGCCCATCATAGAATACAATGCCCCTTTTGGGATGTACCTTACCCGACACCTGCAGCAATTAGAAATACCCCAAAAGTATCTCACCAAGAGGATCAAGGGTCTCAAACAGATGCCATATGCTGCTCGGTTAAAAAAACTCCAGCTCTACTCAGTTGCATACCGCCTACTTTGAGGCGATCTATGCCTGACATACAAAGCTATGTCAAATCCAGAATTAATGGACATGCTCCACCTCAGAAAATCTAAATCCCTTAGAGCCACATGCTCGAGGGACTTGAACCTCAGCACAGAAATAAATAGAACTTGCTGGAGGGACAGGTTCATAACCCAGAGGCTCCCTTCACTCTGGAATAGAATTCCAGTTCATGTGAGGCAGGGCACCTCACTGAATCTCTTCAAGAAGAATCTCGATAGGTGGATGGGGGATCTTAGGTTTGTCCCAGGGATTACTCCCGTGTCACTATTAGACAGAGGCACAGTAAACTAAACCTTAAAAAGGGCACAGTATACTCAAATCAAGGGGTGGCGTAAGCCATACAGAATCGGGCTAGGCTTATAATTGCCCCAGGGCAGATAGCCTAGTATGAACCTATGAACCTATCAATCCTTGATAGGAAAGGCAGTCTGTAAACTGCAGTCCAAATACATTCATGGTGTCTTCCCATTCTGTCATCTTTCCCGCACTAGTCATTTGCTCCCAATACCTTAGTTCCTTTGCCATTTTTCTCCAATAAATTCTAGGCCCTCTTACCTATTGTCTGTATCCCTAATTGCAGTCATCCCTATCTGCTGAATCTCCTTTCTCCATTCCCATGTTGGCTTAGTTCTTTGGATACTTTCTGCTACTTCGTAGATAAAATATTGTGCATGATTATTGTTATTTTCCTTAAAGGTCTGCATCTAAAATAACAGTCTGTCCTTATTTCTTAAGCTTCTCCCTCTTTCGTCATCCCTTTCCACATTGAATTATAGTTTTCTGCCTGTGCTATGTTTAAGAGCCTTAACTGTGTAACTTGGAAATACCCCTTCAAATTAGGTAATCCCAATCCACACTGTTCTACTGGAAGAATCATCTTATGCCAGTTGACTTTCCCATCTTCCCCTTCCAGATAAAGTCCTTCAGCTTTTTATTAATTGTTATCCACAACTTCTCATCTTGTTGATAAAAAATATGGCTGACCTCTGTATAAGACCAATGGACTAAAACCATTTTAACTGCTTGAATCTTACCATCCATATCCATATAACAAAGCTTCCATTTCCTCAGTTTTTGTACTATCATTTTAGTCTCTTCCCACATATCCTTACCATTCACACCATAATAATTTTAATCCATATTCCTAAATACTTTATTCTATCATGTTCCAGTAAATACAGATATTGCTGAACCAATTCATATGTGGGTACATAATTTACCACTATTGCCTTTGTTTCAGCTTCATTAATTTTGTATTCCAAAAAGATTTGAAACTTTCTTAAAATGTTCCACAACACTGTAATGTCTCTTTCTGGTTTTGTCAGGAAAATAATTATATCATCTGCAAATAAAACCAGCTTTTCTTGACTACCATACCAATTATATCCTTGAATTTCTGAGTCCCTTATTTTCTTTCCCAATGGTTCTAAATATAATACAAATAACAAAGGATAAAGAGGACACCCCTTCCTTTTTCCTCTGCTCAAGCAGAGAGGACCCCACCCACTTTAATTTTCACATCCAGTCCCTCGTACATTTTCCTGATCAACTTTATATTTTTTCAGGAAATGCAAATACTTCCATTGCCCTGCTCATAAAGTCCCAGCTTACTCTGTCAAATGCTTTCTCTGCATCAAGATCCATCGACAATAGTATTTTCTTACATTCTGCTTCCCTGTAGATCATCAGTGTTCTGTTAATGCTAGCAAATGTTTGCCTCCCCTCCACAAAACCACATTGATCCATATCTATCAATTTTGGCATTACTTTTGCCATTCTTTTAGCCATTATAGACATGACCATCTTAGAATCATGTTTTAGTATTGAAATAGGCCTGTATGAAGCTGGATATGAGGAATCTTTACCCTCTCTAGGTATTACAGCTACCACTGCTTTCTTTATTGTGGGATACAAATTCCTCACAAGGACACGCACAAAAAGTGCGATTTCTGTTTAGGCGAGGCCCATGACATTATGTCCTGCCCCATAATATACTTCTTCACAAACTCAACCGCTCCAATGCTCTATGCATTAACTGTATGCCTCCACTCGACAGATTTCTCTACCCTGTAAGCGCTAGGCTGATTTATAGTGGTTTAGTTTGTTATAATAAGTCTCCCTCTTTGTACCTAATTAGCTTGTAGTTTTAAGTACTTTTCGTTTCTCTTTCTCTCAAAGTATTAGATATGTCGCATCTACTTTTGGAATTTACAGTATTAGATTATGTTGCCTATTTAGCGTTTTTGACTTTGGGAGAGCGGTGAAACTGTTAGAATAATTTTTTCCCGCCCAATCACTGTTAGATGCTTTTAGGGAACTTGCGCGCGTGGTATTACATTTTTTAATTTAGATTTAACCACTTTTTTGGACTGAGTTTTTTGTCCTCTGAATATACTGATCTGTTTTTAAAAACTGTTGCTGATGGTTGCATTTTAGAGAAAGAGATTGTAATTTTGTATTTAAGCTGCCTAATTGCTTGTACCTTTACTTTTTATGCCTAATGTTTGTAAAGAATTGCAATTCTTTTGTATAGATTGACCTGCTTGTCCTAGTCCCAATTTATAACTGACTGCTCATTTTTCTTTTTTTTTTCCTTTTTATTTATCTTTTTTATCAGCTGGTATAAGGTATTTTTTCCACTCTCAGCTCCTGGAAGTGCTCGGTTTGGACTCCTAAGACTGCTTTATCCACCCACCAAAACCTGCCTGGGTCTTTCTCCCCTGGGTTACCTTAACACCCTGGACAAAACCACAGTAATCAATACTGTATGTCTCTGTATTATTATTTTTTATCAAGAGCATCATTTTTTGTTATTACTTGTTCTCCTCACTTGGTACATGTACTAGATTACTGCCTGTCTTTGCCAGCAGCCAAACCCCCCCCGTCTACTATACTGCTATACCCCTTAGTCTGTCTCCTTGTTTCTGGAGACCCCTACCTTTACTGTACTAGCCCTCAGACTACTCGTGATTCCAGTACTTGCCATTCCCCTTCTCCCACCTACAGTGCTCTCTCTCCCCCATGAAGACATTCTAGTTTCTCTTCCTACTTTCTACGCTAAATGTTTTATGTGTCTCTCCTTGACTATTTTTTCTTCTTTGTTGTTCTTCCCTTCTGAGTCCTGCCTACATCTCCGTCCTATTGTTCTATCAATCTGTCTCTGAGCTCACCTTCACCACCTCTACTTCTTCTAAGCCTCCCTTGAACCTATCCCGAGACTGTTTCTCTTTAACTTCACTTATCCTTTTACTTTTCCCCTATCCTCTGGTTACCCTAGCTAACTTCTTGTATCCAGCCTACTGCCCTTGGCTAACTACTTTCTGATTGTTTTCTCTTCCACTGCTCTCACCCTAATTGTGTGTGCCCCGCTACGCTCCCCTCTCTACCCCAATTCCCACCCACCCTCAGGGGTCCTTAACTTATACCTCACTAGACACTCCCCCTTATCCTCCTAATCTATCTCCAACCATCATAACACTAGACCTCTCCCCTTGGCTTATATCTCTCTTTCTTTCCCTCCCCTCCTCCTGATCCACCCATCTCTGCCCTCCAAATCTAAAACTATTTTATTCTTATCTCCTTCAACTCCTATTTAACTTTATTTCTTGCATCCTCCTCCTCTATTTTTCATTTTTACCTTGCCTTACTTTACCTTTTACTTACTATCTATCTAGCATCTACCTCTTATTTGACTACCTCTAACTATCTCCTACCTCAACTTCCTTTTTTCTTATTTCCCTTAAACCCTACTGTACAAATTAGCACAGATCTACTTGCTCTTAAACTGACCATCTTTCATAAGCTACATTTACTTGTCAACTATTCACTACCATGTCTCCAACACTCAATGCTTTTCTCATACATATCCTTCTCTTTACTACTGCTACAGCCTTTCTTTCTATATCTTACTACGTCAGCTTTGTGGAAAACATCACTTTAAATGAACAAAACCTTCATCTCCAACAAACTTTTCCTTCCTCTTTCCTCAGCACCCTTAATCATAGTAACATAACCTGTTCCTCCAACTATCTACTACCAAAATACCATAGAATAACTCATATGACACTCTACTTAAACAAAAAGATTCTTAATATCTCACTTAAAATCCTCAAATTACTATCTTATTCCCATCACCACCTCCTCCTACATGGTGATATTCATCCTAATCCCGGTCCTTCTACCAAGATTGAATATAATCCAAATAATTATCCTTCACCTCTACATTCATCATGTACTAAAGCAGCCAACTCCCTTCTAATAGCTCTCCTTAATATTAGAAGTGTCAATAACAAAATTCACCACCTCCATGCACTCCTTAACTTGCACTCATTTGATATCCTATGTCTAACAGAAACATGGCTAAAACCCTCTACTCAAGACCAGGAAATTACCCCTCCTGGCTACAACATACTTAGATATGATCGCACAAAGAAGAAAGGTGGCGGTATAGCCATCATCTACAAATCTAACCTCCAAGTTACCCTTTATAATGAACTTCCATTAACAGACCACAAAGCTGAAATATTATCAACCAAACTTCAGATTAACAACAACAAATCAATCTATCTAATTTGTATGTATCTTCCCCCTGGTAATAATATTCAGACTCTAGAAGACTTACTTAGTTCCCTTTCTAACCAACTACCCCAAGAAACCATTATACTTGGTGATTTCAACATTGACTGGACAACCTGTTCATCCCAGCAGCCTACTAACCATATTAATCTCTATGGTTTCTCTCAATTAATAGCAACTCCAACTAGAATCCATAAACCAAATAAGAAAGAAACAATTTTGGACTGGATCCTTATTAATAACCACCCAAGCAGCTATACTCCAGGAACCCTTCCTGATAGTATTAGTGATCATATACTTACATATGTCATTAGGCAAAAATTAAATATTCCAAATACTCATAAACTAAGGACATCACGCTCAAAAAGATTTTTCAACCCTGATAACTTCCTTACTGAATTGCAGGCATGTGACTGGTCGCCATTGACACATCTTGAACTTAATGAAGCAGTTAACTATTTTAACACAAACTTTCTGCAAATCCTTGATTATCATGCTCCTTTACGCTCTACTAGGATAAGAGCCAGGACTGCCCCATGGCTAACTAAGCAAACTAAAGAAAAAATGATCCTCAGAAATAAAATATGGGCTAAATGGAGAGCTACCAAATATCCATCAGCTCACCTCCTCTTCAAACAATTAAGAAATGCCACCAAGAAAGATACTCTTAGAGATAAAAAGGAATTTTATCTTCACCTTCAACAAACTAGTCAAAACCCCCCTCAAAAGTTCTGGTCAGGTGTTAATAAACTTCTGAAACCAGGACATTCACCTACTCCTATCCCTTCAGGCTTTAACCTTAACAATTCTACCCTGATCCCAGATGCCTTTAATAAGTACTTTACAGAAGCCATTCAAACCCTAGCTAATTCATTACCCACATCTTCTGCGTCCTCACCAAATATCTCTACAGCCTCTTCTAATGCCTTTCAGATTCAACCTGTCACTTCATCTATTATTTATAAGCTTCTCAACAAACTCAAACCATGTACCCCTTCTGCTGACTAACTCCCATCTGAATACTTACAAATTGCTGCAAAAGCTATTAATCACCCCGTAGCCATACTGATTAATAGGACTATCTCTGAAGGAAAGATCCCCACCATATGGAAAATATCTCATATAATTCCTCTACATAAAGGGGGCTCTTCTACTGAGCTCTCCAACTTTCGCCCTATTGCTTTACTCTCCCCATTAGCTAAGATTATGGAAAGATGCATACACAAACAATTTCTCAACTACCTTCTTCAAAACAAACTTCTAGCTGACTGTCAACATGGTTTCAGGCCTTTCCATAGCACTACAACTGCCCTCCTTTCCTTCTCTGACACCATAAATAATAATCAAAACAATAATCGTTTCTCCTCAGCTCTATTCATAGACCTATCAAAAGCCTTTGATATGGTTAACCATAATATACTTCTTCACAAACTCAACCTCTTTTCTCTTAGCTCACATTCTCTACAGTGGTTTAGGAGCTATCTCGATAACAGGCAACAAGCAGTGCTTTGGGATAACAACCTATCGTCCTTAATCCCAGTAAATATTGGTGTTCCACAAGGATCAGTCTTAGGTCCTCTTCTTTTCTCATTATTTATTAACGACCTACACTTGAATGTGCCACAAGCTATCTGCATTCAATATGCTGATGACTCTACTTTGATCTGCACTGCTAAAAATGTTTCCTCCCTCCAGTCCATCACCCAAACAGTTTTCCAAAACGTTGAAAAATGGTTTATGCAACACTGCCTCCTCCTTAACCCCAAAAAAACTAAGCTTCTTCTCTTTACTCCTACCAATAAATCTCCCACACCATTCTTCACTATCTCCTCAAATAATTCTACCTGTATTAACCCCGATATGACCACTCGACTATTAGGTGTAACCATTGACAACCGTCTTAACTTTGATGACCATATTAACACTACTATTAAAGCTGTTAATAAAAAAGTTGGGACGCTGTACAGAATTAAACCCTTCCTTACCCCAGTAGCGATAAAAACCATTGCTCAGACCCACCTGATCTCCACCCTTTTTTATGCCTCAGCTATATACACTAACTTATCTAAAAACAACATTACCAAACTCTCTACCTGCTATAATAGTATAGCAAGATTCATTACTGCTACTCCCCTCAGAACTCACCACTGTCTCAACCTCAAACAACTAAATTGGGTAGAGCTAAATAACCACTTACTCTACCAACAATTACTCATCATTCATAAGACCCTTTACTACCCTGATGATACTCCTAGCATGACAAAACTAATTTCACCTTATAAAAACCTAGCCACACTTCGCTCTGCCAATAAACTCCTAGTATCTGTAACTAAATCATACAATAAAGCTGGTGACGCATTATTTTCAAATTCCATAGGTAAAAACTGGAATCAACTTCCTCAAGAAATAACTAATCACGACTCTACTACTCTTTTCAAAAAACATATCAAAGAACATCTTAAAACTCAATGGTTATGTCCTTGTACTAACCCCGACTGAAATCATGTCTCCACACACCTAATCTTCCTCCCCTTCCCTTACTGAGCTCCTAACTTACACTTTTAATTGTTGAGAGTCACATCTTAGAATTATGCCTTACTAATAATCTTTTTTTCTCCCCTTGTAACTTATTCTTGCATTGTTCCTTCTGTTTTATTAGTCTAACTACAGTACTATGCTTTTATTTATTTTTCTTTTTTTTATCTCTACTTTTAAGTATTTAGATTTTTTTGCAATTTCTCTTTTTTACCTTGTATATTTTTGTGCATATTAATTTTTTGTGATATATCATTGTTGCTTGCCTGTACTGGAGCTTTTCTCCCCGGGCCTCTACTGTAAACGGATGCATGTCCAGCTAAACTAGCCCGGTCAACAAATGTAAAATAAAATAAAATAAATAAAATAAAATTTGTAAATTGTTTATTCCTAAGACTCTCCACACAGTTGGAAGGGCCTACTCCTTCCCTACCATTCACCCAGACTTCGGCTCCTAGACATTCTTAGCCTTCTGCCCCTTTAAAGAGGAAACAAAAACTTAAACATGCTGAGCCTCATCCTGTTCCTGGATGGGAAGTTTTTTCCCCCAGAGTCTTTTTAAGGCATTCCAGAACTTACAGATCCAACAGTGACCTGCTGCTGCTCCTTCAGTGCACCCTCTAGAGGTATCGGAGGAAGAGTACTCCTCTTCAGAGGAATCACTGACCTACTGCTCACAGATTGAGTCCTTTAAGGATTTTATACCCCCAGAGGAAGAGGATTCTATCACCTCTGAGTCTCCAGGAGAAGAATTCACTTTTGGGGACACTATCTCCCTCATGAGGGAACATTTTAAATGGCAGGCCTCAGATGTCTCTGACACTAAGAAAAGGTACTTTGACCTGCTTCAGATGGAATGACCATCCACTTCTGCTGTACCTCTCTTACTGCCTGCCTTCCAAGATGCCTTCGTGGCTGCTTCACAGGACCCAAATTCCCCTACCCCCAGCCTGTAAACATCCAGACCAATTTTACAGGGTGCCTCAGGACACTCCATTCCTATTCAAAAATCCACATGCAGACCCAGCAGTTATTGCAGTTTCTGCAGATAAATCTTCCAGGCAGTTACCCTCTGCTGCTCTTTATCCTACCAATAAAGACAGCAAATTCATGGACAGGGTAGGGGAAAAAAGTCTATACCTCCTCCACCCTGGCTATAAGAGCTCTCAACTACCAAACCCACATGCCTAGGTATGTCCTGGACACCCTTTCCAAAGCTACTACTTTCCTCTCTGAGGTTATTGGATCACCAATAAAAACCCAACTACGCCCTCTACTCTCCACAGCATCTTGGGTGACTAGGCACTCCAGAAATTGCAGCTATGATGCTGTGGAAGCCTCCTCAATATCTGCTGCCTCAGGTTCAGTGCCAAAATATTCCTGGGTGAGAATTCAGCCACTACTTATGGATGTGCAAACTAAACTGCTTGATGCACCCCTGGAAAATAAAGCCCTTTTTGGACAAGCTTCAGCAGAACTTCTTAAATCCCTTCAAGGAAAGGGAAAAGAACTACAAAACCTGAAGCATTTACTTGTGTCTCCCATCCCCAGATATCATAGAAATTATCCACAAAGAACTTCCTTTATCAGGAGACAGTCCTCCACTCTGCACTTCAGGCAAAGGGACTTAGGCAAGCTAGGAAAAGCTCTGCTCCTAGGTTTCCTTCTACCCCGTCATTCACCCCCTTTTGGAGTCAGTCTTACCAAGCCCAGACCACTTCCACTGTGACTTGCAACCTCTAAACTCCAACACCCCCCTATCCCTTCGTCTCGCCCTTTCCCTACCCTCCTGGTGGAAAATCGCATCAGAAAGCTGGGTCCTCTCGGTCATTCAGAGAGGTTACTTAATGATTTGGTGGATTTTGCCCCCCTTCCAGGGGATTCTTCAACCTCCATCAAACCAAATTCATCTTTTCCCCACCATTATTCAACAATTGCTATCTCAGGGCACCATAGAGGAGGTACCTACTCCACAAAGAAACAAAGGGTTTTACTCCAGAATGTTTCTGGTACCAAGAAAAGATGGTCCATGGAGACCAATTCTGGATTTATCTTTTCTAAAACTGTTACTCAAGATACCCACTTTCAAAATGATTATCTTACCTCTGCTCCTACCAGTTATGCCAACACGAGCCTTCATGGTAGTTCTGGATTTGAAGGGCGCCTACCTTCACATCCCAGATTACAGGACATTCCTATACTTTGCAGTAGGTTCCTTGCATTTTCAGTTCTCTGCATTACCCTTTGGACTCTTCACAGCTCCTTGAGTGTTCACAAAGTGCCTCACACCCCTTATTGCTCACTGCAGAACTCAGGGTATTCAAATATACCCATATCTAGATGGCCTGTTAATTTTTCATCAGGACCATCAAACCCTCCTCCACCATCTACAACAGGTGATTACCACCCTGACTCAGTTAGGGTTCACTATTAACAAGGAAAAGTCTCATCTGATCCCCACTCAAAAACTGGTCTTCTTGGGATGCAGGATAAGAACAGACAAGATGAAGGCTTTCATTACAGACCAAAGGACCATGGACATCACCTTCTGCTTCAACAAACTGATCACCCTCACTTCTTTGTCAGCACGAGAATTCCTAAGGATATTGGGCCACATGGTATCTCTGATACCCATGCTACCCCTGGCAAGACTCCATATGAGAAAAATCCAGTGGATTCTGAAGAATTTATGAAGCCAACACTCTCATCCCCTGGACACCCCTCTCCCCCTCCTTTCATGTCTCAAGAGGGAACTACAGTGGTGGATTTGTGCCATCAACCTCAACCAGGGAACCCCCTTACAGGTACCCACCCCCCACAACAAATCTCTACAGACGCCTCAGACATAGGGTGGGGAGCAGTGCTACTGCACAACCAAAAACAATTCACTGTGCAGGGAAAATGGTCCACACTAAGACAAAGACACCATATCAACATCAAGGAAATTAGGGCACTTCTAGCCCTACAAACCTTCAAACCATATCTATGCCCAGGAATCCTGAAAGTGATCACAGGCAATATGACTGTCCTGTGGT
Source organism: Protopterus annectens (assembly GCF_019279795.1). Taxonomy (NCBI): domain Eukaryota; kingdom Metazoa; phylum Chordata; order Ceratodontiformes; family Protopteridae; genus Protopterus; species Protopterus annectens. The sequence continues at coordinate 1,227,756,526 of NC_056747.1, read as the reverse complement.
ATATAAACAAATAGGGAGAGATGAAATCCTACCCTCTTTGCAGCCTAGCCACTCAGATCTGGACCCCAGCATCATCACTGCATATTCATCTACTAGAAGTGTATATCCCCTCCACAGAGAATGTTATGGCAGATACTCTCAGCAGAACTTCAGCACCCTCTCACAAATGGATTCTTCACAGAGAGGTATTCCTAGATCTTATCCACAGGTGGGGTATTCTGCAAGCAGATCTGTTTGCCTCATCCCAAAACAGACAGATGCCACAGTTTTGCACAAGGGAACTACATCCCCAAGCATGGAAAGTGGATGCTTTCTCTTTTTCTTGGGTAGGGATGTACTTTTATGCCTTCTCCCTTCACTCTAATTTTGAAGGTCCTCCTGAAAATTCAGAGGGACAAACCAAAAATCCTGCTGGTGACCCCCTTTTGCCCAAGACAACATTGGTTTCCTCTTTTCTTCCTTTTAGCCAAGGGCAGTCATCACAGGTTACCCCTCCAGTTGGACCTACTCACACATGACAGGGGATCTCTAGTCCACCTCAAGTGACCAATCTCAAATTGACCTTATGGATGATAGGGTTCGTATCCCCTTCAGGCACCTATACTCAGAGGACCTGCTGAATGTTCTGCAGGAGGCCAGAAAGCCTGGTACCAGGAGAAATTATGTGTCAGATTGGAAAAGATTCTCCAGGTGGTGTCAAACGAAAAAACAGGGCCCACTGAACATTCCTATACCCATGGTTCCCTCTTACTTGTGTGAGCTCCTTCATTCTTGGCTAACGTATTCTTCAGTTAAGGTCCATTTGTCTGCCATTTCTGCATCTCTGCCTTTGATCCCCCCTTTAGCATCAAGATTGGAGGTCAAGCTATTCCTGAAAGGGGTACTCCATATCATCCCCCAAGCAAACCTGTGCCTCCACCGTGGGACTTAAATTTTGTATTTGAAAAATTAACCTTGCCACCTTTTGAACCAGCACACTCAGCATCCCTGAAACTATGCACATGGAAAACAGTCCTGCTAGTGGCCATCACATCTGCCAGGAGGATATCCAGAATTCAGGCCCTGATGGCCATCCCTCCTTACCTCCTTTTCCATAAGGACAGAGTCTCTATAAGGACTAATCCTTTCTTCATGCCCAAGGTGGTTAATGAGCTGTCACTCAATCAGACCATTAACCTACCTGATTTCTATCCCCAACCTCAGAATTCCTCAGAAATAAAACTCCATTCTTTAGATGTCCACAGACAACTTAGGTACTACTTAGATAAATCCAGACCTATTAGAAAATCTGACCAACTGTTCATTTCCTTTCACCCTAGGGCTCTAGAGAAACTGGTCTCCAAATAGACCATCTCTTCATGGATCTCTAAGACCATTTGCACATGCTATTCTATTCACAGGAAGAGTTTATCTGGCAATGTTAAAGCTCACTCCACTAGAGCAGCTGCCCCCTCAACTGCCTTTTTTTAAGGGGGTAGACTATGCCTTTGTCCTAGAAGCAGCTACCTGGGCTTCAGTTCATACCTTTATTAAGCACTACAAACTAGATTTAGCCTCAAGGGCTAGATCAGGTTTTGCCAGATCTATCTTACAAGGCCCCATCGACCAGGGACCTTATGCTTCCACCCAGGCTCATACCTAAAAGCTTTGGTACTCTCCATATTATGATGAATACTGCAACATCAGAATAGAAAGACATAGAACAGTTGTCTAAGAACTTACCATAACCTTAGATGTCGTTCTCTTCCATGTTGCAGTATTCAGACCCTCTCTTCCTACCCCCCCCCTTGTATCACCTTCCTTTTCTTGCTAACTATCTGTGGGATCACAGACCTACAGCTATTTATCCCCAGCACCAGACCCAGATGGTGAAATACCCTATAGTTTGGTCCTGTTGTCAGTCTGAAGGGACTTCCTTTTTTAGCTCATGTTTCACCTTCAGGGTACTACTGTATGCAGCAGTCCATTCTGAAGGGGGTACATGCAGATGTCACTTTTATGGCCTACATTAGGTTATGGCTCTTACCAGAGATGTCACACATACCCCCCCTGCTCCAAAGACTTTGGTATACTGGTCGGATGTCCGGTGCTGCAGGCAGCAACCTCCCTATTGTGATGAATACTGCAACATGGAAAAGAAGGACATCTAAGGTTATGATAAGTTCTTACACAACTGTTCTTTTTTCTGCTTTATACAGACTTTTTCATATAATTTCTGAAATATTTCTAATACCTCTACAGGATCTCTTGTTATCTTCCTTGTTAGACTCCCTAAACTTGGTGACAGCCCTTTCTACTTTCTGTTGCCTGAGTCATTGTGCTAAAAGTTTTTGTGCTCTAGTGTTATCAGAAAGCAGTTGCTTAACAGCAGTCTTTCTAAACTCGTTTATATTATTGAGGTAACCCCTTATTTTCTGCTTAACATTCTGCAGTTGATCCTCTTCTTATTCTGTGAGATTCCCCGTATTCTGCAATATTTTAACATTTGCCAGTTCCTCTAAGTAATTTTTGTTTCTTAACCATAGCTCCATTTCTTTTATTTCTATCCTGTTTTTAAATGCCACCTTAATTTTATCCCACTCCCTAGCTATATTTTCAGAAGTAATTTATATCCTCTCAAATAGCTCCTGAATAATCTCCACTACTCATTCCTTAAATTCCTCTCTTTTCAACATATAGGTGGGAAAGTGCCAGTGTCTCATTTTTATTTCATTACCCTGTGTTTTTATTTTAGTTATTATTGGAACATGATCTGAAATGGTTATTTGGTGAGTATCAAGACCTTCAATTAAATGCACATGTTCCTGTGAAATGTAAATTCTATCTAGCTAGCCCAGATTTTATATATTGGGGAATATGTAAATTCACGTTGAACTCCTATTACTGAATTCACATCTTCCATGCCAAATATTTCTTCAAAAATCTACCCTCCTTTGTTATACTTGCCCTTTTGGGGCTCCCAGACACATCTTCACTGCTGCAAATCAAATTCCAGTCCCCACCTATAAGTAACATTCCTTGCTGAAAACTGATTATTTCTCGCAGAGTTTTGTTAAGCTCCATTATACGAGTTTTAGGTTGAATATAAATACATGCCAATGTAACGCTTCTCCCTTACCAGTAGCTTCTCAGCACTACAGATCTGCCAGTATTATTTTTTTATCCTCTTCTATCACTGTTGGAGCCCCTCTTGCAATTAATATAAGTACTCATCTTTTCTTTTGTCCCATATATTCAGCTGAATAACTATCCTGAAAACCTTTCTTTATCAAATTAACATGTTCAGTTCTTTCCAAGCGTGTCTCCTGTAACATAACTATTTGCACTCTACATTTTTTAATATAGTTCACTATTCTTTTTTTGTATTTATCTGTGAGACCATTGACATATAAATACATTACAGAAAGCATCATTGTATTAAAAAAGTTATTCTCAACTTTTATGTATAACACCTTTTTTGTTAAATGTCTAGTTCTAGCTTTTGTGTTACACACATACACTGTTTGGCAGGGTGAACTTTAATATAGTTGTTTCTTGTCATATCCATTTGAGCCTGTGTCACATCTTACAAAACTTTTTGCTTTATTGAAACCCCCTCAATACCCCCTAAAACCTATTAATTTAATACTGACACACAAACCTATGTACAACTTTATATATTGAAGTTGTTCCTCCTAGTAGGAACACGTCTCAAACAGACTGCCCCACTGACAGACTTGAGTTAAACTAAAAGGTTATCCATGCTAATGTACTTGGTACAGCCTGTGCTTTTGCTAAGACACTCGGGTGTAGCCTGTGCTTTTACTAAGTGCCAACTATATTTTTCTTATCTTTATAGCTCTCTCAGATGTGAAAACCCCTGAATGCTTTCAGAGAACATTATCTCCTAGCCAGTGTCTGTCTGTCTTTTTCCCCCAGCCAATCAATCTCCAACAGATTGTAACCAATTTCTCTTTACCAGATTGTCTCCATGGAGACATTAGTACCAGACAGCCAATTTCTCATCAGATTGTTTCCATGGAGACATGAGAGATGGATACAGAATTGCTACTAAGCATACATTCATTTGCTAGAAAAAGCCTCATAATATTGAATACTCTTTTTCATTTATTTGCTTTCTCTTACAACTTGCTACTAAATCAATCTAAGGACCTTAATGTAGTCATTCCACCATGCAAGAATGAGAGAAAACACATTCATTTTTCTTTTGTCATGCTCTTTTAACCAGTCATGTGAAGTTGTTCAATCTCGCCGTTCATTCTTACACATGGGTTTGGAGCCGATCTATCAGCTCCAAGTCGGTCGCTTTACTAGCTGAAGATCTCAGAGTAGCTCGAGGCCAGGTTCCTATCCCATGATGCCCTCTGTCCTACCTCAGATCTGGTTTGCTGCTGCACCAGATCAGAGGTTGTTGGAGAGCTCAGGCCAGTTTGTGAAAATGTTCTATCTTTTTATCTTTATAGATAAGCCTTTTGGATAGTTTACTGTTTCTGCTGTTTTTTGGGCTAGTTAACCTTTGTTTGCTTTAGTTTTTCAATAGTTTTGACGAGATTTCATCCTCTTAAGAGTGGCTGCTCTTAGAACTTTGGCCATGCGTTGGTTTATTAGTTCCCTATTCCTTTATAATGTGTGCTTAGGTAGTTCTTAGGATTTAGTGTCATTAGTAGTGCATATTTAGCTTCTATTAGATAGCTTAAACTTTTTTTACAGCTATACTTCGCTGTTACAGTTGTTACAGTTTATTACTGTAATTAGAGTTTGTGGTGTGTGTGTGTGTGTGTGTTGTTGTTCTACAGTGGTTTTTGTCCAGTTTAGAGTATACTTTTGGTGTTTCTTCTTAGCATGGCTGACCAAAAGGAGAAGCAGAAATCAGGATTTAAAAAATGCCCAAAATGCGGGCAGAAAATGTCAGTCACTGATGCCCATGTAAATTGTGTCTATTGCTTGGAGCCAATTCACCTCCAGGAGGTTTGCTCTATTTGCCATTCCTTCAGTGGTTGGGTTTTGCTTGAAAGAAGAAGGAAGTTGGTGGATAGAGGGTTATTGAAGCCAGATTTTCAGGAGTCCTTGGACAAGGCAGACCAGACCTCCAAGTCATCGAAGGGGTCTAAGTCTTCTAAAGCGTCCTCAGAGCCCAAGTCATCGGCTCCGAGTCTTACTGTGAAGGTGTGGTCACTGGCTCCACAGTCTTCGGAGCCGTGCACCGAACCAGTGTTTCAGAGCCAGTCCCCAGTTTTGGAACCAGTCTCTGAAACCTTCAGATTGCCTATTCTTCAATTGGTGGCTTCTTCGGTTCCTTCAACTCATTCTTTGTGGACCCTCTCTGATGTGGATGTGGACCGGGTGATGCAGAGGTTTCTCGAGAACCCGGCAGTGGCAAAATTGTTATTGGCTTCAACCCAACCAGTTTCAGGGCCTAAGACCATTGCACCTGCTATGACTGCTCCTCCTCCGAGCTGAACTGATCCTTCAGAGCCGGGGAGGAGGCTCTGATAATTGTGGGGCCTTTGGAGCTGTGGCCTGTTCCAGTGCCATTGGCTCCGTCAACCCTGACTTCTTTGGTACCATTGGAAGAGTCTGGGAGCCGACACTCTCTGGTCAGCTCTGGGGGGAGAGTCGAACCGATGCATCAGTTCCAACCCTTCTTCTCGGAGCATCGGCACAGATGAGCTCGGCTCTGTCCTCTGGCTCAGAGCCCACTGTCTCAGTGCCGGGGAGGTTGCCATCTTCTTCAAAACTGGCGGCTTCCTCAGGTCGGAAAAGTGGAGCCTTCAATGCTATGAGGAGGGTTATATCGTCCAAGACACGCATGTCATCATATCCCTCCTCCTACTCCCCAAAGTGCTGCTTTCTGCCTCTACATCGCAGGTCCCTGTGAAGCATCGAGACCCGGAGCCACAAGTAACCCCATCAGGTGACCCCTGTTCTACTGAGACCACTCCAAAAGCTCCCACTGATGAGGTTCCCAGGAAGAAACTTTTTAAGAGGAGGCATTTAGATTCCCCGCAAGAGTCTTTGACATCAGACATCGACTTAGAGGAATTAGAAGGGTCCCCACGGTCCCCCTCAGAGGATATCTCTTTTGCTGATATCCCGGAAGTCCTTAAGCAGAGGGGTGACTGGCAGTCCGTTAGCCCTACTGAGGATGAGTTGTTGCTCCTGAAGGCCTTTGGGTCTCAACCTTCCACCTCATGGGAGTCTACTGATACTATGGAACTGGTCCCAAGGAGGCCCAGCAAGTTTATCACCTCCCCACAAGACAAGATGTTCCTCACTAAGGGAGTTCCAGTTGATGCCATGGTGGTGGCAGCGGCCACCACCATGGCATAAACTGGAACTCCCTTAGTGGTGGCGGCAGCTACCAAGAAAGAGATGTCCGAAACCTCTTTTACTGTCCATCCTTCTAATAGGGATTCCAGGACTATGGACAGGTACGGGAAATGCAACTTTAGTTCTACGATCTTTGCTATGTGATCGCTTAACTACTTGACTCATTTTACCCATCTTCAAAGAGATCTATTAAAAGAAATCAGAGATACTCTGCAGGGTAGTACAGATGGAGGTGTCTCTGAGAAGGTGGCAGTCCAGCTTAGTACCCTTAATTCCATAGTTAACTCATCCATGTGGCTCATTTCCTACGCAGCCGATGGTTCGAGTTGGGCAGTGGATTCAGCGATAGCTCTTCTGAGACATTCTTGGATGCGCTTATGCTCCTTTGTGGAAGCCTTCAAGTCTTCCTTTGTCAATGTCTCATCTCTTTTCAGGCTCAAAGTCAAGGAGTCTCTCACTAGGTGTGAGCAACAGGGAAAGACTCTATCTGCCATAGGAGTCTGTTTTTCCACCCCTACCAGATCATACCCCAAAGGGCAGAATGGTGGAAAAATGTGGTTCCAAAAGTCCCAAGGAGCTTTCCAGAACACACGTAGTGAACCCCCCTCCAGGGGCGGAGGAGGGGGTAATAATGGAAGACACTGCCCCGGCAGCAGAGAGGGTCTGCAGAACCAGGGCAACAGGGATCAGTTCCTTGGTAAGCCCTATCAGCGCTCCTGAAAGGAGGCCCAACTGTCTTACTCTGGAGGCAGTCAGGGGGTCACTTGGCTTTGTATCTGGATGCCTGGCTAAGAATTACAAGAGATTCTTGGGTACAAAGCATCATTACCAGAGGTTACATCATCCGATTCTTAGAAACCCCAACTGTTTGGAAAAAAATCCCAGACATTCCACCCAGTCCCAGGGATCAAGCAGCCATAGAAATCCAGAGGCTGCAGGAAAAAAGAGTCATCCAGCCAGTCCCAGCAGACCAGATAGGATCTAGAACTTACTCCAGATTCTTTTTAGTTCCAAAGAAGACAGGGGACTGGAGGCCCATCTTAGATCTCAGCAGACTCAATACATTTGTAAAGAAGGAGAAGTTCCGAATGGTCATGCTTCAGTCTATTCTCCCGTTCCTTGGAATGGGCAATTGGATGTGCACTATATCAAGGATGCGTACTACCATATCAAAATGGCCAGACCATCCAGAGATCATCTGCGTTTCTGTCTGGGAGCCAGTCACTGCCAATTCTGAGCACTACCCTTTGGACTCACAACAGCCCCCAGAGTGTTAACAAAATGCATGGCAGTGGTTACAGCTCACCTGAGGCATCTAGGATTCCAAGTGTTTCCGTATCTGGATGACTGGTTCCTTACCGCCGCCTCCAGGCATCAACGAATTCTGACCAGGGATCACACTCTCAATCTCTACTCTGTTAGGCATCACTATCAATTTTGAAAAGTCTGCATTGTCGCCATCGCAGCATATCTCCTTTATCGGAGTAGAACTAGACACCACCACTGCCACAGTAAAATTGCCCCAGGACAGAATAGCCACTTTCTGAAATCAGGTCTCAGACTTTTTGCAGAAAAGAAAAGTACCAGCCTCTAAAGTACTGAAGTTACTAGGTTCCATGGCATCTATGCTCATAGCAGTTCCTGTAGGGCGTATGCACATGAATATTCTTCAGTGGTTACTCTTCACCCAATGGTCTTGCCAACAACTTCTGATGTCATTCTTAATCATGATTATGGACTCTTGCAAGAAGGATATTTGCTGGTGGTTGACCAGCCCCTAAGTTACAATGAGTCGACCATTTGTTTCTCCCCTGCCATCAGCCACGGTGACCACGGATGCTTCTCTGATAGGATGGGGGCCTTTTTCAGGGAAGGACAGCTCAAGGCACCTGGTCGGAGACAGAGTTGCAGTTGCACATCAGTGTTCTGGAGCTGAGAGCAGTGCTTTTGGTGTTGCAGCACTTCCACGACTCTCTTCCTCTAGGGACGATTGAGATACATTCAGAAAACATGTCTGTGGTCTGGTACATCAACAAGAAAGGGGGAACCAAATCTTACCCCCTGTGTCAAGAGGCCTTGAGAATTTGGCAGTGGGCAGTATCCACCAGGCGCTTTCTGATAGCAATGCATATCCCGGGGAAATCCAACATGATAGCGGACAAACTGAGTAGAGCCATTCTGTTTCCGCATGAGTGGTCTCTCAAAGATGAAGTTGCGGAGATGATTTTCCGCAGATGGGGCCAGCCCTCCTGCAACCTGTTTGCATCCCCTATGAATGCCAAATGCAGAAGCTACTTTGCCCTGAATCCCCCTCTGGGGGACAGCCCAAGGGACTCGCTCGTACACGATTGGCCCACGGGACTCCTGTATGCCTTCCCAACTATACCCCTGACTCCAAAATTCTTGCAGAAAGCCAAAAGTCTGGGAAGGACTGTAATCTTAATAGCCCCATTTTAGCCTCGACAGATTTGATTCCCCTTCCTCCGACTCTATCAACTGGAGGAATCTTGGATTCTGAGGGTTCCTATTGCGTGATTGAAAATTGTAAACAGTAAACGTGTATTGAGTGAACCTGATTGGTCGAAACGCGTCACGCGCATAACACGGAAATCGATGTAGAGAATATTTTCCCTTTACTTCAATGCAGTGTGATCTCGGAGTAGGAATATTTAAGTAGCGGGGGTGTGGGGGTGATCCCCTGCCTACAGCATTTAGGTAAGTATAGCTTTTTATTTATTTTTTTTTATTATATTTTCGAAATTTCAAACATCGCTCATATGGTGTCTGATGTTTGAAACCTTTGAAAATATAATATAGACCCGGATTCTGGACCCAGTTCCAGACCTGCTGACACATTCGTCAGGGGCCCGCTATCCCTCCCTTCATTCCCTCAGACTGACAGCTTGGCTGCTTCAATTCCCAACCTAGCCAGGTCACATGAATTTTCTTCTGAGGTACAGCATATTCTTGTATCTTCGCATAAAGCTTCCACTAGAAAGTTCTATGCTAGTAAATGGAAGCAATTTGCTTTTTGGGCCTCCCAGAATAACATTGATCCTTATGTTGCCCCGATTGCTAGTATCCTGGAATTTCTATCTAAGCTTTATCGTGAAGGTGCTGCAGCTGCCACTATTAGAGTTCACTTGGCTGCAATTTTGAATTTTCACCTTGGAGCTGAAGGTTCTAATTTAATGTCTCACAGATTATGTAGGGCCTTCCTGAAGGGTACCATTCATCTTAGGCCACCTGTTAAACAACCTTTTACCCCCTGGAATCTAATTTTTGTGCTGTCGGGTATTATTCTTCCCCCTTTGAGCCTGTATCATCCTGCCATTTGAAGTTTCTTTCTTGGAAAACTATCTTCTTGGTGGCCATTACCTCAGCACGTAGGGTGTCTGAGCTTCAAGCCCTTTCTATCAAACCCCCATATTTGGTGTTTCACCCAGACAGAGTATCACTGAGGATTAATCCTTCATTCCTGCCAAAGGTGTTTTCCGAGACTAACCTGAATCAAACTATCGAACTTCCAACCTTTTTCAGTAATCATTCTAATAAGTTGGAGTACATGTTGCATAAACTTGATGCCCGCAGACAGTTGAGATTCTATTTGGACAGGACAAAGGAATTTAGAAGATCTGACCAACTCTTTGTATCTCATGTTGACACTAAGAAAGGATTACCAGTCTCTAAAGTTACCCTTTCCAAATGGTTAACTGACTGCATTAAATTTATATACTCTTCAGCAAACCAAACATTAGAGCATGGTGTGAAGGCGCACTCCACTAGGGCTGTTTACACTTCTGCTTATGTGGCTCGATTGTCTTTGGACACTGTATGTGCAGCTGCTACTTGGTCTAAGCCACATACCTTTATCACTCATTACAAAGTGGACAGGGCCTCCAGGGACAGGGCTTCCTTTGGTTCCACTATACTCAGGAATATACTCCCTTGAGCCACCCAGGATTAGGGTGCTTAGGACGCTATCTATGTGTAAGAAAGAACGGCGAGATTGAACAACTTCACATAAAGAAGTTATGTACTTACCATAATGTTCCATTTGAGTTGCTCATCTTGCCTTCATTCTTACATTCCCACCCGCCTTCCCCCTCCAGGGTCTTGAAGAACGAGTAGACTTAGGGTCTGGTGGTCTTGTTCTGGGACTTCTTGGACTATTTCTTGGGTTAAATCTGTTCATGCTGGGTTTAGCAAACTAGATCTGAGGTAGGACAGAGAGCATCATGGGATACGGACCTGGCCTCGAGCTACTCTCAGATCTTCAGCTAGTAAAGCGGCCAACTCAGAGCCGATAGATCGTCTATGAAGCCATGTGTAAGAATGAAGGTGAGATGAACAACTCACATGGAATGTTATGGTAAGTACATAACTTCTTTTTTTTTTTTTTTACATTGCAGTACCTACATTTCTTAAAACTGAACAAGAAGAAAGAGAGAAGGGAGAAAGAAAGGAAAAAAAACAGCAGGACCTATTTCCAGTCCCCATTACACTTTAAAATAACTGAGAAAACTTTATAGCATGCAAAGAAACCCATACACCACAAAAATATTACTGTTAAGAAAAAAACTATTTTCTTTACTATCCGTTAACTTTCTCCCCCCTCTTCCCCTCCTCAAAGCATTTTTTGAACATTAATAACATGAAGTAAGGCATATACTTTAGAGTCCCCCACAAGTCTAACAAATTCTGAAAAAGTCCAGTATTTCCAGATTTTTTTGTTCTGTCATATTTCACAAATATAATTATTGCATTGTAATCCCACATTAAGTTACTGGTTTTATTACTGTTCATAGGTTCATTTGAGGTTACTAGGCTATTTACCAGAGGGTTGTTTTAAGCCTAGTGTATTACACCCATTATATTTCAAGAGAGAAAGCGTAGTTAATGCCTAAGATTATTATTAGTAATGACTGCCCATGAAAAGGTTCTAGGCTAGCTTTCCTTGTAGGTCATTTTCAGCCTAGCCAGTTTCCCTTTCAGAGGTGAGAATCAAATATGGTACCTTGTGATTGTGAGGTAAGTAGCTTAACCATTATACCAACACCCAAATCCTGTTAATCTCCATGTCCCAAATCCTGTCTCTGCTTCATTTCCAAAGTACTGTCAATTCTTTTAGTCAGCACTCATGCTCCCTTCCTTCTTTCCAACATTTCCTTTGAAACAGTGGAAAAGGTTTCATAGGTACAGTCTCTGTGGTCTTTATTACCTGAAGAACAAGAAGCAGAATCCACTTGTGTTTCACAGCTCACTTTTTTGTTGGACAAACTTTTGTATTTCCTCACCAGCATGTACTTCAAAAAATGATTTTTCCCTCCAGGGAAGAATACCTTGAAGAGAGCTGGGTACAGCAGTTTGAATCTCACACCTGTGTCTTGACATTCCCTGAATACTGGAATGAATTTACTCCTCTTTTGCCTGGTGTACAATGAGTAACCATTCTCCACAAACACTGTGCTCTCTCCCACTTTTAGTATTTTGTCCTTCTGCCACAGTTTTGTCAGAATCAACTCCTTCTGCTAGTAGGATTGCATCTTTACTATTAAATGTCTAGGTTGCTTTCTCATAGCCAAGTTTGGAGCATATACATAATGTGCCCTTTCAACTAACAAGTCCTGCTGTGGAGTACCAGTCCAGTTGCTTACTTGTGCTTTCATAAAATTAAAGCAGTCTGTTCCTTCCAGCTTCTCTGGTATAGCTGAAAATCTCAAGTTTTCCCTATGTGCTTTGTCTTCTAATTCTATTATTGTTTTAAACATCTCTTCCTGGGCAATCTTATATTCAATCAGCCTTTTCTTCATTTCACCCTCTGATTTTTGCAGCTTTACCACCTCATCTGAATATCTGTTTAAAGCTTCTTCCATTTTCCACCCTTTTGTTTATGTTTATATACTCCATCAGTGTTTCATTTATTTTAACCAGGTCTGTGTGCAGTTGTCTTGTATCTTCCTATGGGTTACTGGAAGTCATGTCTGGAGGTTGCATTGCTTTTTGATGAACAGCTGCAGAACTTTCCCCAGTCACTGTTTCTGCCTCACTTTTTGTAATTGATTTTTTTCCAGGTGCTTTGTATTTCTTTTTTCCTGGGATCCAGGTAGTACCCTTACTAGTCAGTTACTGAAATTTACCCATAAACACAAAAGTCTACTGACTTCCTCTGTTAAGTTTCTGTTTCCACACTGGGAGAGCTAGAGTCAAGCTATTACTCAGTGTGCAATCATCTTGGAATTCAATTCATCAATTAGGCTTCTCTCTTATTCTACTGAAGGTACCTCAACACCTGTGGGGTTCAGGCATTTCCATTAGGAGACATGCCTGGATGTACTTATGTGATTTTGTGGAACCCTTGAAATCTTCTTTCATTAATGAATCCTTTGATGGAACCTCGTTGTTTGGCCCCAAAGTGAGAGAGACACTCTCTAGGTGTGAACAGGAAGGGAAAACCCTGTCTGCTGTGGGCTTGCATTTTTCAACTCCTCAACAGTCCATTTCTAGAAACCAAAAAGGTGGTAGAAAAATGTGGTTCAAGAAATCCTAGGGTCCCTTTCAAGATCCACATGGAGAGAGAGTTCCCCCAAGGCAGAGGGGATAATTCAAATGGAAAATGCCTTCCCTATGGCAGAGGTGGTCCACATAATCCAGTTTCTAGAGATCCCTTCTCTGGAAGAAGTCTCAACTGTTCATCTCTGCAGGCAGTTTGGGGTAGTCTATCCATAGCCTGGTTAGAAATCACAAAAGATTCATGGGTGTGGAGGATAATATCTAAAGTTATATCATACTTTCCCATAAACAAGCTGCTAGGAAAAAGAGTCATCCAAGAGGCCTCCCCCCAGACCAGGGAGAGTCTGGAACTTATTCAAGAATCTTTTTAGTGCCAAAAAAGACAGGGGACTGGAGACCAGTCTTGGATCTCATTAAACTAAATCTATTGGTTCAGCATACATAGTTTCAGATGGTCACAGTTCAGTTCCTTCTGCCATTTCTGCACAAGAATGGCTGGATGTGTTTGATAGATCTTCAGGATATGTACTATCACATCAAAATGAACATGGAATCCAGACGATATCTGTGCTTCCAGCTGGGAGATGATCATTACAAAGTCAGAGCACTGCCCTTTGGTCTCACCACAGTTCCCAGGGTGTTTACCAAGTTAGCAGCTTACCTGAGACTGCAAGGATTCTGAGTGTTTCCATACCTGGATGACTGGCTCCTGACCAGTCCAACTAGGCATCAACTAATTCAAGCAAGGGACTACTTACTGCAGCTATGCTCTCATCTGGGGATATCTGTCAGTTACAATAAATCTCAACTCAATCCAACTCAAACTCTGGAATTCATCGGTGCCCATTTCAATACAGTCAATCAAATAGCTTCTCTCCTTCTGTCTTGAATTTAAACTATTCAGTTTCAGGTCAAAAAGATAATTCAGAATTTTTCTCTTTCAGTGCATCTGATACTCCAAGCCATGTTAGAGGCAATCAACCTTGTACCTCTGGCCAGGTTCCATATGAGAATTCTCTAATGGACACTCGCAACTAAATGGTCTGTTCACCAACACCCATTATCCAGGCCAGTCAGGATAACTCAAGCTTGCAAGAGTTACCTTCTCTGATGGATCCACTCCAATCAAATACATGAAGGCCGTCCCTTTCTTCTCCCACAGCCCAAGGCCATAGTGACCACAGATGCCTCTCAAGTTAGGTGGGGGGTAATACTTGGGAAGGACAGTCCAAGGCACATGGCCAGCACACATCATTGTCCTGGAAATGAGGGCTGGTCTTCCAGCATTGCAGACCTTTCAAGAGACTCTCCCAACCAGAACTATTGCAATTCAGATGGACAATATGTCAGTGGTGTGGTACATAAATAAGCAAGGGAGAACCAAATCTTACCCTCTTTGTTGAGAAGCTGTGAGAGTATGGCAGTGGGCAATCTCCTTCAGTTTCTTTCTGATAGCAACGCACATTCCAGGGAAGTCCAGCATGATTGCAGACAAGTTAGATGGGTCCATTCTGATGCCTCACAAGTGGTCTGTTAATATCAGTGTGGCAGAGATGAATTTCCATCAGTGGGGTCAACCATGCTGTGATAATTTTCCATCTCCCCTCAACAAGTGCAGCAGGTTCTTTACCATGATCCCTCCCAGTGAGGGAGTCCTAGAAGGATGCTCTACTTCATGCTTGGCCCTCCACTCTCCTTTATGCTTACCCCCCATTACCTCTCATTCCCAAATGTCTTCAGAAAGCATCTCAATTAAAGAACACAGTTATCATTGTTGCCCCTTACTGACCTTGTCAGATCTGGTTTTCCATCATTTGGCCTAATTTTCCCTGGATTCTGTATCCATCTCCATACCTCCTGTCTCACCTGAACGGCATGACTCCTCTGACATTTCAGGCCTCAAGTTGACCACATGGTTTCTTCAGTTATGGTGATTGCTAGAAGCCCAGGCTCTCCCCTCTCCCGTCTTGTCATATTCTGTTATCTTCCCATAAAGCTTCCTCTAGAAAATTTACAAAAGTAAATGGAAAAGATTTGTATTTTGGGTCCATAGAAATAATGTAGACCCCTTTTCAGCACCAATTTCAAAGGTTGTTGAGATTTAGCTACAATTTTCAGTGCGGGGTCTAGCTCCTCAACTATCAGAGCACAATTAGGAGCCATTTCCAGCTTTCATATAGCAGTAAATATTTCTACCTTAGTTTCCTCCAAGCTTTGTAAAGCCTTTCTCAGAGGAACCTACTTACTTAGACCTCCTTTAAAGGATCTTGCTCCTCCTTGGGATTTAAATATTGTTCTTCAGGCCTTGACTCAACCCCCCTTTGAACCATCAGCTAAGTCTGATCTGAAGTTTTGACCTGGAAAGCTGTTTTCCTAGTTGCTATCACTTCTGCTAGAAGAGTGACTGAACTTCAGACTCTCCTTATTTAGTTTTTCACAAAGACAGGGTCTGTTTACAGACTAATTATTCCTTTCTACCAAAGGTGATGTCAGAATCTGATATTAATCAGGTTATCAATCTCCCAGTCTTCTTTCTTACCTTTTCAAGCAAAGGAGAATACATGTTAGGTCTTCTGGATATCCATAGACAGTTATGTTTTTATCTTTACAGAACCAAAGATTTTAGAAAATCTGAAGAATTGCTTGTTTCCTTTTCTGATTTAAAACTAGGCAAACTAGGATCTAAAGTGACTTTGGCCAAATAGTTGACTGATTGTATTGCCTTTGTTTATGAGAAAGTGGGTTTGCCTTTACCAAAACCTCCAAGTGCCCATTCCATGAGGTCTATGATGACTTTATTTATTAATTTATTTATTTTACATTTGTTTACTAGAAAAGTCCGACTTGGTAGGCTGCCCATTTTCAATGGAGGCCTGGGGAGAAAAGCTCCATTATTAACAGTACAAGATTATAAAAATATGAAGAATGTATCAAAGTAGGTTTACAATAGAAAGCTTATCTTAATACATTATAAAATTGTTGTCATACACAATTCACAGTGGTTACATTTAATAGTAGTTATATAAAGTAATATAGCACATTATACAGTGGACCAAGATCCATTCAAATAAACAAGTGACTGCGATGACACTTTGAGATAAGAAAGATAAAAAATAGAAATGCAAAAGCTGAGTCAGACCTGTATATGTTAATCTACAGTAGCATAGCTTAGTTTTCAAACACTAGAAGTGTTTCACTTAATACAATATAAAGTTGGTGTTCTATACTATTACAGGATTTGATTTTAGGGGTAGTGAAATATAATAAGATAGTGTACATACTACAGTCAAAAAAGACAGTTAGACACAAGTGATAGTGTTAGCCTTGTGTGAATAACATCCTAGGTATGCATTTCTCTGCAGGACACATGTACTGCAAAAATGTCTGTATATATTGTGCAAGTAGTTTAGCCCAGGTTGGAACAGGTGCATATCCATGAGCTAGCTAAAAGGGATTTGAGAAGGTTTTTGAAGTTGTCTTTGTTGGCTGTAGTTCTTATGTTAAGGGGTAAGCCATTCTCAAGTTCTGCAATGTAGTTGGAGTATAGGGAGTCACCTGAGCCATTTTTACTTCTGGTTACATCCATTAGTAATTTATTACTGGATCGTAGTAAACGTTTGAGTATTGATTTAATAGGCCTTATAAAGCTATTTTTTTAGGCTGTAAAATATTTGATGGGCCATAGTAAGTTAGTTAAGGGTGAGCAGGTTTGGTAGTTCTAGCCAAGATAGTTGTTCAAGAGCTTGATAGTGATGAGACCTAAGACTGAATCAGTTGCAGACTTTGCTATTTTGTTGTAACAGGTGTTTATTTTGGTTGTCAGCGTTTTTGTCTACAACTTCCTTGGACGATATTTGTGCAGCTGCAACTTGGGCTAATCCTCATGCCTTTATTGCTCATTACAAATTGGATCTGGTCTCTAGGGGAAGTGCAGCCTGTGGCTCAGCTCTGCTCAGGAATATCTTTCCTTACGAGTCCTCCCAGGTTTTAGGTAGCTGAGGACTCTGTCCCAACTGTTGAGGAATGAATGAAAATGACAATATCAGATAAAAATGTTGTATACTCGTCATAATGTTCCATCAGTGTTATCCATTTCCTTCTTCTCAACTTCCCACCCACCTGCACCCTCTTTATTTTACTCCTGGAGAGATTGGAGAGTATTGGAAGAACCTCTGTTCTCTGTTTGAGCTCCAGCTTCCTTTCTTTTCTTAATTTCCACTGCTATGTAAATCTGTGGGCAGCAAACTAGACCTGAGGTGTGTTAGGTGGTGGGGCATAATGGGTAAAGGGAAGAGCTCAAGATTTCAAGCATTTTACGATCTGGAAGAAGCGGATGAGTCATATCCAAGGATCAGATCTGAATCCAATTGTTGAGGAAGAATGAAAATGGACACAGATAGAATGTTATGATGAGTACATAACTTTTTTTTTAAAGCATCTTCAAAAATTTTCCAGCCTATTTGAGTTGATACATTCCTTTAGTGTTTCATGTACTTTAATCACTTCTGAGAACATTTGACTTATTTTTTAGAGTTTGAACTCTTTAACTTTTTTTTTTTTTTTGCTGAACAGCTGCAGGATTCATCCCAGTCAGTGTTTTCTCTTCACCTTTTCTAGTTGATATTCTTTCAGGATCTCTTAGTTTCTTCTTTGCTGGCATCCAGGCAGTGTACTTACTAGGCAGTAACTGAATTTATAAACGTGACAAGAATTCCTGGTCTTTAAGAGGGCAAGAGTCAAGTGGGATAAGTTGATTCTTTCAGTAGATTATTTCAATAAACCAGGGTGGTTTGTGATGACCTGATTTTAAGGGGTAATGCAGATCTACACATTTAAAGCTTCAGTTTCTAACAGAAGCAGAAAGCTGTAATTCAAAGTGGAAAGGGATGATGATGTAATGGGGGAAGCTCAAGATACAAGGAGAAAAAGGGATTTTGGATGAAAATCATTAAGGTAAATAACAGTAACCATACATATTAGATCCATAAAGTAGCTGAATTTATTTTAAGAACAAAGCCAACACAGGAATGGAGAAAGGAGATTCTGCAACTAGGGATGACTGCATTTAGGGGCATAGCTGGATCTTGGTCAAATGGGGCCCTAGGCAGGGTAATAGATTGGGGTAACTCCTCCTGCAGCAACCCCCTATCCCCCACAGCAGCTTCATCCCCAGCCATTCCATTGTTCCATTACTTGGTTATTTCTCCCCAGTTACCATAAACACTGTTCAAATCATCAGTGTGCATACTGCTTTCTTATTTATGTATACAATTATTACATATAGTGAAATAAAATAGCACAAACACTGATAGACATTTGTAAACAAACAACACAGTCTCACAGTAAAACAGACTTGGCATGATCAGTAAGTTTTTCTGCCCTTGAAACTCACATTCATTTAAATGTCATTAAACCCACATTCAAAGAAAATGCATCTGGCCAGTAGAGGATTAAATTTACCTTTGGGTTGTTTTCAAACCCTAAGTTCCTTTCACACATTTTAGGGCCATGAATACATGTATGTGTTTTGGTATTAAATTATATTCCTTACGTAATACAGCACCACTTGTTAGAATGTGTTTTACATTTGTAGTTTTGAACATTTTTACAGTAAGCAACAAAACAAAATGTATAAACAAATAATGACAAAACTACCCTTTTCAGAAAAATTCAACCATAAAACACCACTCAGATGTTTGTCATTCCAACCCACTAATATCAGTCAATAAGCACAAGCTCTGCAGAAGTAAAAGTCATCTGAATAATTCATAGGTTCATAGGTAGGTACTAGGCTATCTGCCCATAGGCATTTATAAGCCTAGCCAGAATGTGTTGGCTTTCGCCGCCCCCTTAGATTAGTTCCCTGTGCCTCTGTCCAGCAGAGCCACTGACGTGATCCCCGGGGTAAACATTCTGTTTCCCATCCACTTGTCAAGGTTTCTCTTGAAGAGTGTTAGTGAGGAGCTCTGCCTAATGTAGATTGGAATCTTGTTCCAAAGCATGGGAAGTCTCTGTGGCAGGAATATATCCCTCCAGCACGTCCTATTTATTGTTGTGGTGAGGTTTAGATCCCTAGAGCGTGCGGCTTGAGGGGATAAGCTTTCCTTTAGGTGGAGCATGTCCATCAGTTCTGGGTTGGACATGGCCTTGTAGGTCAGGCAGAGATCACCTCTGAGTAGGCGGTATGCAACCGAGTACAGCTGGAGTTTCTTCAGTCGAGCTGCATAGGGCATCTGTTTGATGCCAGTGATCCTCTTGGTGAGGCACTTCTGTGGTCTTTCCAGCTGTTGCAGGTGTCTTGTAAGATACATCCCAAATGGGGCATTGTGCTCTATGATGGGTCTGATGAGCGATGAGTAGAGGGGCACAATGACCTCTTTTGATCTAGATGCGAACCCTTTTGTGATAAGGTGGGCCACGTAGAAGGATTTTCTAACCACTTTGGCAATGTGATTATCAAAGGAGAGTTTGCTGTCTACTTGGGTCCCCAGATCCCTTATTACGTCTTATGTATTTAGGGGACTACCACCTATGTGGTAGTTTGTACGTACTTTATTTTTTCCAAAGGGGATGAGTATGCACTTTTTGGCATTTAGCTTGAGGCCATGATTTTGACACCTGGTATCCATCTCAGTGAAACCCTTTTGGAGGATGTCTGGGTCAGCCGGAGAGTCAATTATAGCCCCTAGTTTGCAGTCATCTGCAAACTTGGTCAGCCATAGTCCTCCTGTGCTTGCCTGTACCTCTGAGAAGTATATGCCGAACAGGAGGGGTCCTAGGACTGAGCCCTGGGGAATGCCACTTGTAACCAGTTTAGAGTCAGACCTAGCTCCCACAACTCTTACCATGTGGGTTCTGTCCGTGAGCCAGTTGGCAACCCATCTTGTGATGTAGGGGTTTATGATCAGGCTGGTGAGCTTGTCTATAATACCAGAATGGGGAATGGTGTCAAAGGCCTTTGCAAGGTCTAGGTAGGCTGTGTGTACCACCTTTCCCTCATCTGTAGCCTTGGTAACTGTCTCAAAGAAGTCCACCAGGTTTAGGAGGCATGATCTGCCCTTAACAAAGCTGAACTGGGTAGGGTCCAGTGTTTGGAGGTTCCCAATGTCCCTGTTAATGAGTTTCATGATGATGCTTTCCATAGCCTTGCAGACCAAGCTAGTCAGGCTTATAGGGCGATAGTTCCCGGGGTCTGTTGTAGCTCCACCTTTGTGGAGCGGAATAACCATTGCTGTGCACCACTCTATGGGTACATAACCTGTGGAGAGGCTGAGTTTGAACATTGTGTTTAGGTGAGGGGTTAGTTCATCCTTGAGCTTGTGTAGGATGCAGCCTGGGACACTGTCTGGTTCCATTGATGCTGTGTTTTTGGCTTTGGAGAGGGCTGTTTTAACCTGAGTGTCTGTGATTTCAGGAGCTCTACATTTTTCTGGTATGGTTATGGGCCCTTTTGGGGGTGAGAGGGGGGGTGAAGTTTGCGTTGAACCTGTCTGCCAGGATGTTGGCAATATTGGCCGGTTCAATGTATTTTGCACCATTCTGCATTAACTCCAAGCAGATCTGAGCATTGCCACTTAGATTCTTGACATAGCTAAAGAATGCCTTGTGGTTATCTTTGGAGTCCTTGGCAATTTTTCCTTCAAAACTTGCCTTGGATGGTTTTATGCAAGATCGTAGTTTCTTGCTGATACTAATCAGGAATGTCTTCCCTTCTTGGGATTTTTACTCTTTTCTGTACTAGTTTCCTCCTTCTATTGTATAGCTTGTTTATGGCAGGAGTCCACCAGACTGGTTTCCTTTTCTTGGAGGAGTGAGTCTTGGTTTTGCTTAGGATAGCATGATCCATGTATTCTTGTAGGTGCCCGTAGAATGCATTAGTAAAGAATTTTGCAGCTTGGACAATGTTATCCTTTAGCATGGGGGCTTGGAAACTTTCCACCTCGGTCTTAAGTAACATGCAGTTTGCTTTTGAAAAGTTTTTCACGGTGGATTCCTTGTCCGGGGGGTGGGGGGTGGAATGTGGATATCCAAAGTGATTTGTTTATGGTCAGATCTAACCACATTAATTCCACATTAAAGAGATCTCTAACAAATTATGAGGTTGCAAACAACTTTACATTTCAATGTGTTGTCTACAAATTCAGTGCCTGCTGCCCTCAAAGAATTAATTGCCTGTGTTACATTAAAAAAATCGGTAAGCTGTGGTATTGCAATATAGAAGACTGACAAACCTATAGGTTCATAGTTGCTAGGCATCTCGTACAAAGGAAGACACAGTTAGGAGTGCAGAACCCCTGTCCTCCCTTAAAATGCACCAAATAATTGGGAGTCAAAAGGGCACTGTGGGAGTAGAATCCACAGCCTTCGGCACCAAAGGCAATTATGTTACTAACACTGCTTTGAAACTCTTCTGCACAAACCATGACTGACATTTGCTAAGCAGAAGTTTTAAAGCTTCGGTATAGCATTTTTGGTTGAATATAAATGCATGTCAGTCTAATCCTCATCCATTGCCAGTAGCACCTTACTACCACAAAGCTGCCATTATTGTCTTTTTTTACCTATTCTTTCACTACTGGTACCCCTTTAGAAATCAGTAGAATTACTATACTTTTCCTTTGTCCCTGATATTTTGCTGAATATCCATCCTATTTTTTTTGTCAAATTCATATGCTTATTTTTACCAAAATATGTCTCCTGTAGCATTGCTATTTGCACCCTGTATTTCTCAGTATAATTCAGTGCTCTGTGTTTGGTGTAGGAATATAAGGCCATTTACATTCCATGATAACATGGATAGAGTAGCCATTATGATAAAAAGCCCCACCTAATATATGCACAGACAAATGTTTGACAGGGGGATCATTTAGGCAGTTGCTTCTTATCTCCATTTGAACTTGTGTCACATTTTCATGACTTTTTGTTTCAGTAACAATGCTCAAAAAAACACTTTTTTCAAAACTCCCCTTTTAACTTAGAACAAAGACTCAAAACTATGTATATTTTCAACAAATGAAGTTTACCCCTCCAGATAAGAGCAGATGCCCCAAACTGATGGCTGCACAACAGGTACTACTTAATCTGAAATTAAGGTTACTAATCCTAAGGTGCATGTTAAAGCCCACATTCCCACTTACACTAATTGCTGTCTGTTCCTTGATTATCTCTATTCCCCTCCCACACGTGAGAAACAGGGTGCATACTTTCAGTAAACATTAACTTATAGCCCTAATAAAGTACATTGGCTACCTTTGAATAAATAATCTAAATTGCACGCTGTTCTGTTAAATGTGTTAAAGTATTAAATCTACTGGGAGACCACTACTAGTCACTTCCTTCCATATTTTCAAACTTTATTTAGTTGTAACTAACTGCTTGCCACTTGTCCCTTTAAATATTGCATTTCTCTCGGCAAAGACTGTACAGAACTGCTGCTTGTACATATAGGCAGTTTGTCTCCAAATAAAGGCAGTCAGCAATGAGAAAAAAATGCCCACAACTTTGCAGTTGCATTAAAGAATCTCTATAAATTTCACTCATAGTACAATGTACAGACTTCTCCTGGTCAACCTCCTGTACCTGCAGATTTCTGGTCTCCCACTGACAGCATTTGCTAATGGAAAACAAAACAAGCTAATAACTTTGCAGCTACAAGCAACCCAGCATTGCCTTACCCTTCATCATTTTGCCTTATTTGTCAAGCCTATTTGCTTAAACCCCATTGTCTTTAGCTTAAACCAAGAATGTTAATCTAAACATCCACCCCTCTAAAAAGAGAAGAAATTACTGTCTTAATTATACATGTATCAGTGCATTTTAGATGTCACCCCACCCCCAGCAGCTCAATATCACATTATATTAACTTTAACTTACTGCTGACCAGCCATTCTTATCTTGTTACAAAAAAGCCTCTACATCTTGCAAATAAAAATGTACTTGCTTGCTTTAACATCTTTAATATATAGAGCAGCCACTAATAAGACTCTCCCATCTCACATTTAAAATACCTTGACTGCACATTATGCAAACCTGCTTTATGATATTAGATGCAGTTTACATCATGAACTTTTTATAGAAGTATTAATAAGAATAAAAAATGTTTTTCTTACTGTTACTATTCCCTTCAGTGTCCTTCTAAATATTAATGTCATAAAATTGGGGTATATGCTTTAAAATGATAACACAGTCAACAAAATTCCAGTCTTTCTCAACTACTTTTTCTTACAAAGCCATTTTCACTTATCTATTTCTATATCCGTTGAGACTGATGCTGTATAGTCCCCTATTTATTAACGAATTTCAGTGCTGCTAGTCTTCTTCCTGATCATCTCCATTTCTCAAAATCAGTCTCTGCTTCAAGTTCAGCATACTCCTGGGGTTGGATTCCATAACATTCATGGAAGGTATTTACTGACAGAGCAGCACACTAGCTGTGGATGCAGTTTCAGAAATCACTCTGAAAGCACTCCAAGTACTTGCCTATTCAGCGTAGGATAATTATGGGTTCCACACACACCAGTCTGATTGCAAAACCCATTGGCTGAACCCAAAGCAACTTAAATACAACAGACTACAATGCTAACTCTCTTTCTAAAATCTTTGGTGTCTGCTTTATGGCTTGCAAGCAAAGGAAGCTACTTTTATGGATTCTGGCATATTCCATAGCCATACTGAAAAAAAGAAAACAAAATTGTTACCAGCAGTTAATGAACTGCAATGGGCTGTAGTGATTCAAGTCATAAATGAGGATGTGGCTGTGCCTCCAGAAGGCAGCCATCAAGAGTCAGATCAAGGCAGCAACTGAACCAGTTGTCAGACCAGAAAATCATTGACTGATATTGGCTAGAAAGACAGCTGGTGCAGGCTGCCTGCAACATGTGCATCACAGATGTCTTCTGACAAGGAAATCCTATCCCCTTTGAAACCAAATTGTTCCAGCCTGGTTTACTTTCATATTGGACATTCCAGGCACACATGGGGAATACTGTGGGAGTGTCACAGACAGCTGCTAGACATATCCTGGCACAATTCCTGGCAACATTGTGTAGCAATATGGATGAGTATATCCACTTTCCATCCACCCCATGGAATGGAGAACTATAATGCACCAGTTTTACAGAATTGCAGACTTCGCCCATGTACTCAATGCAATAGATTGCACACTGATACCAGTCAAGATGCCAGTATATCTTGAAGCAGAATGATACATCAGCAGAAAGGGGTGGCCATTCCTGAAATGTTAGGTTGTGTGTGCAGCAGATGTCAGTAGAACCATCATCATGGCAACCAACACTGGAAGTGTCCATAATGACGCCATTTGGAGGGAAAGTGCACTGAGTGTTGTATTCCAACAAGGTGATATACTTGAGGTACTGCTACTAGGTAAGTACAAGAGCATAGCTAGGATGTAAACTAAGGATACCCCTCCTAACAATACCCATAATGACAAAATGTGTTTACTCCACACAACAGGTGACTGTGCTTATCCATTTGAGCTGTGGCTAATGACCTTGTGCCATGAACCATTCAACCCTGCAAAGGAGGCCTACAGTAGGGTACACACAACAACCAGGAGCACCACAAAGTGTGTGTTCAGTGTACTGAATGCTAGTTACAGATGTCTACACCTGGGGGTGCACTGCAATATATACCTGAGAAAGCAGCACAGATGATGATAGTGTGCATCATGCTGCAAAACATGCTGACTAGAGCACATAGGGTAGTTCACCCACACCTGCCACTGATAGACCACCAAAAACCCAAGATGTTTGAAGATGACATTCCAGATGTATCAGAGGAGGAGCAAGAGGCCATAGGGGGCAGAAGAGACATGCATAGGCAACACAGGGTGTGACCAAGTGCAGGCCCAGGCAATATGGCAGCATCTGACACACAGCTTTGAGTCTTGACAAACCACATGTACACGACTACACAGATTAAACATTGATGTGCAGGTGTTGGTCCACCACAGCAGCACAGATTACATCTAATGGCAATTACCCACTAGATGTATACACTGATCTTCAGACATAACACCATAATCATAGCATATATCATTATGTACATATAAAAATCTGTCACAAGAGTAATCAACTCACACAACTGACGCACATATGCATACAGTCTCATATTGTTATATCACTGTATGGCAGACATTAAAGGACACACAGTGGAATACATTCCTATTTCTGTACTATAATAAGCTGCAACCAGGTAAACAATGCAGGATATAATGCACAACTTTTAATATCAGAAACAAAATGCATCACTATTCAGTATGGATGAAGTAATGTAATAAATGCTATGGATAGTAAAACTGTTGGACTCATGACATCACACATGTCAACAAACAGACAGATGACATTGTCAGGGTTCTGCACAGCAGTCATCATCACTGTGGTGTGAGCATGATGATATGTCAGGGTTCTGCACAGCAATCATCATCACTGACAATACAGGACAGAGTGGATCAACTGTCTGTGTTACTCTAATACAGTCTAGGGCATACACACTGACAGCTCACACTGCAGTCTGCTCTGCCCCATCCTATACATAAACATGTGTTCCAGGTTGCTTCACAGAGGTGATTGAGGGGATGACATCAGCATATGAAGGAGCATGAGTGTGACTTGACTGTCTGGTTGTGACTGCCAGGCCCTCAGCAGATGGGCCAGCAGTGGAAGTGTTTGCATGTTGGAGCATACACTGATACCTAATGGGCAATGATGGTTCTGCTGAGGGGGGGCTTGCCTCTCCCATATGGCAATCAGCTAAGCACAGTCAAGGCATGCAGAACTCTGAATGTACTAGTATTGTAGAGGCCAAAGATTCTACTAACTATGCCACAGATAGACTTTCATTCTCAGCAACCAGTGATGCCATTATCTCACTGTGTCTGTGCTCCTGCCCTTCATGCAGCACAGCCAGCTGGTGTGCAATATGATCTGTGACATGGGCAAGTGCATGGATGTCAGATCTGTGACTTTACTGAGAATGTTCATTTTCCTGAAGGAGTAGGTGGACACCCCCTGACACTTGCCCATATACACTATCTGCACACCTACATCTAGTGCAACAGCTAGTATCAATGTGTTGTGTTGAACTGTCTCCATTAGCAGCAGTCTCAACTTGGGTCTGTTGTTCACTGGTCTTATCCTGTCCACCATCCCTTGTCCCCTTGTCAGAATGGTTGGACTAGTTTCCCCTCCACATCTGAGATCACAGCCACATCCACATGGCTGTCACCATCTTGTCTGGACTGCATTACCATGTCATTATCCTATGTGCCAGGGTCAATGCTATCATACTGAGACTCAGGCTTACCACCTTTTGTTGTAACTAAAACTGGACTTAGGCCACACACCCCTGCACCTCCCATAACCCCACCATGTCCCGCCCACTTTCCAACCATTTTGTGACATCATTGTCACATCAGACAAGGTGGAAGACCCTCTTTTTTCTGTTCATGATGCTTTTCTTTCACTGGATTTACTACACTTTTTGTAAAAAAAAAAAAAAAAAAAAAAAAGCATAGTAAATCTTCAGATTTAACAAACTGTGATATTCTGTTTCTTTTTTTGAAACCGAATACTGGAGTTTGTAGAGTGCTTTCTGGACTACCAGACAATCAGTTTGATTTCCAGATAGTCTGGAAAAAATGGATAGGTGGCAGTACTAGAGACACATCTGATCTCACATCATGATCACTGAACAGGCTAATGGAGGATATGGATAGTTGATGTGTTAAAAGAACAGACAGATCACATAGATCAGGACAACATGCTTACATGACATACTGGATATCATTACAGATATATGACATGTATATATGTCACTAAGATGTTACAGGTAATACTGACTTATTATTGGGTATTGTATGTGTATGCATCATTGAATCTACATAACAGGGAGTTGACAAGTTACAGAGCCAACATACATGATATAATGATGCATACAAAAATAACACACACCTGACAAGTTCTCCTGGGAAGATGGTGCAGTAGAGGGGGGATGTGCTTCAACTATTGTAGGGAAAATGTCAGCATTACTAATCATATCATTGCCAGTATGAACCATCAGAGCAGCATTAAAGTATACAGTAGTTTTTTATATAGACATACCACTTGTTTGTGCACTTGATGATGATGCAGTCTGTCCTAGGAATGGGCAGAAGGACACAGTATTAATGGAGAACAACAAAAGGAGTAACATAGATGATATGCATGAAAGATAGGTAATACCACTGACAGACTCCTGTTGTTATCCTGTGTGTTGTACTGCGGATCCTGAAGTGGGAAAGTAAAGAGGCAACACAGGCATGTATGCAGGCAACCGAATACTGACAGCATAACATGTACAGCACAGTACCAGGGGCTGCATATACTCACGTGCCAAGCATTGCAACTGTTGGCCAGATGTCCCTGTGTTGAAAAACAGTGACATTATGTCATGTATCACAGGTCTGCTACACATTGCTGCAAATTATAATCCTGTTGCTGAAATGTACCTAGTCTGTCTGTACTTGCACCTGCACAGCTTGGGCCCTCCCTGGATGCACCTGTAGTGTACAGTGTTCTGGAAATAGCAATATGATAGTAAACAGCATTGCCATAACATGGGGCTGAGGAAATAACAGGTAGTGGTCACAGTAACACAGTATGGAGACACTCACCCACTCTTAGCTGGTGTTATCCAGAAGTAACTGGACCTGTAAATATTAAAGCAGACAGCATTACACATATTGGTTGCACTGTTTTGTATGTAGTGCAGCTGTATGGCTATGTGTCATTATACTTAACTTTCATCATCACCTTGTATAGGTTTGTGTGCATGGTTCAATTCTACTGCTGTAAATAAAAATGATAATGCATGAATATGCATGCAACAGCAATATGTGATGATTTACTCTGTAGTCACCCATGTCATGCAAACTAAGACATACATGTGCAGCCTGGAACTCCTGCTTCTATCTCAACCCATGGATGCTTCACTCGCCATATGCAGGGATGCAAGAAATGTTGTGCTATCAGAGGGTCAGTGGTAGTCCACAACTGGATGCTTCCCTCTAGCTTACCTATACCTGTTGATGTTACATCATTGCACATTACTGTGTATGTGTCATTTTATACATGCTCATTTGTCAACATCAGCATTTGCCGTTTGCTTGAATGTATTTTGGGTTGGCTTCAGCAGCATGCTCTGTGCTGTACACATGCATTTGCAATATGTAAACTTACGTTGTTGTCCTGCTTTTCCCTGATGTGGGCCCATGTTGTCCACCACATTTTCATCTTCTTATTTCTGTATTATATTTTGTAGATGTTTTGACTTTGCTGCAGTTATAGATCATTTTCATGTATTACGTTTTTGAAGTGGTGAACATGTGCCAAATGTATGGCCATTTTATGAAGCAGGACATCTGCACACAAGTCGCTGGCTGCTGCTTGCAATACTTAATTTGTTCTCATTATACTTGTGTGTTAACCATTGTACATTGTTGAAATACATGTGCACAACTGGATATAATTTTTTAAAGCTGTAATGTTAGCTTTTTGCAGTTATTCTTGCATGTCTTTGGTGTGTGCATGTATTGACATTGCTTTCAAGTACATTCCATTTAGGCCACTAACAGTCATACATCTACAGCTACACCTGTGTGTTGCCTTTGACATGCATATATGTCACATATAAGCGTTCCATTATACATTTGGTTATGTACACCTACTTGTGTATTTAGCAGGCATTTTTGCTTTACTGCAGTACTGCTAATTGGCACTGTGCTTGGCTGTTTGCCTTTCACATGCATGGTCAGAGGTTCAGTTCTGTCTTTTGCTGAGATTATCTAGCATTCTTAGATCTGCATGTGCTCAGTTGTAATGTTGCTTGGCTTAAATGTGCAGTGCTGACAGACTACTTGGATATGTGCTTCTTTATCCAAAGTGTACTGTGATCCTTATTTATTAACCTCCAACAGATATCTACCATTGATCACACATATCCAGGTATGACTGCCACATATTTTGTAACATGTAACCTGATAATGCATAGGTAAATATGTTTCCCTGCATTTCTCCATGGCTGATGTGCATTCCCACCCTGTTTGTCAACCTTCGACTTCCATGTTGTGCAGTGTGCCATCTGTGTAACTTACCCATCCTTACTGTTTTTTTTCCCAGCCTTTGTCTATCATGTATTGTGATATCTGTTCTATGGGTATACCTGCTATGATGGCCTTCCCCTCATCTTTCCATATATTTACCTTTCCTTCTATTCTTAAGAAATAAAAATGGGACATCTTACCCACCAAAAATAAAAATGCCCATGCCTCTCTGACTTTCCATCTAATTTTCCTAGTCCAGCATCCCTCTTGTGTGTATGTGTGTGTATCTCTCTCTCTCCTTCAGCCCCACCCCAAATCTTTGTTTATATTTCACATTTTCCTTGTGTGAGTGTGTGTGTGTGTGTGTGTGTGTGTGTGTGTGTGTGTGTGTGTGTGTGTGTGTGTGTGTGTGTGTGTGTGTGTGGGGCAAGTGTTCCGCATGCAAGTCCCCCACCCATCGTTAGCTATTTTTTATACTACCAGAGTGAAGGTAATATTCCGTATATTCTATAGTTGTCCTTAAGGTTACTGGAGAGTTTCTGTTATAGATATGTATTTAACACTATCAGGATACTTGAATTGTGAGATTCTTTCTGTAACTTTTTTATGTGGATCACATGTTGTCAGTGATTTTTCATTACTTGTGGGAACTGTTTTTATTACTGAGATGCTGTTTTGTGCACTGAGATATTCTGAGTTAACTGTGGCAGATTTACATATTAGATTGTCATCTGAAACTTTAGTATTGATATTGGTGTGATGTACCAGATTCTGCAAACTTTACAGATTCTGGTCTCTGATTTTTCTAGTCAGCTCCTGTGCTTTCTTCTGCCTCTGAAGCATCTTCCTTTGGAACAATGGAAAACTGTTCACTTGCAAGGTCTCTCTATGGCCTTTGTCGTCAGACGAATGGGAAGCAGTGCCCCTTCTGCTTGGTGGCTCACTTTTTGTTGGATAAACATTTTTTATTTCTTCCTTAGCTTGTCTTGCATCAAAAAATGCCTTTGATTTTTCCAGGAAAAATTATTCTGAGGACAGCTGGATACAGCAGCTTGAATCTCATACCTGCCTCTAAACATTTCTTGATTCCTGGAATAAACTTATTTCTCTTCAGCCTGGTGTACAATGAACAATCATTTTCCACAAACACTTTGCTGTCTCCAATTATGAATAATTTCCTTTCCGCAACAGTTTTATCAAGATCAACCCTTTCAGCTGGTATTATTGCATCTTTACTAATGTAGGTCTTGGCAGCTTTCTTGTGGCCAGGTCTGAAGCATACACACCGTATTCATTTTCAGTTAATCAGTCCTGCTGTGGATCACCAGTCGAGTTGCTAATATTTTGGTACAGCAGGGAATTTAAGGTTTTCTTTGTGTGCCCTGTTATTTTTTGAAACATCTGTTCTTCAGAAGCTTCATGCTCTGTTAGCCTTTTCTTCATTTCAACCTCTATTTTTTGCAGTTTTATCAGTCCATCTGAATGGATAGTTCAAAGTCAAAGAAAACTTTGTCATTCAGAACTACACAGCAGTGTAGCTGAATTAAATTGCAATGCTTTGTTCTCAATGCAGGAAAAAGTTGCACATAGAGACAGAGAAAAATTAATAAAATATCACAGCAGAAATTTAATAAGTAGCCATTTGTAAGTAAAGCAGGACAGCAGTGACGCACACCCATCCCAGAACAGGAGACAAGGAAAACAAGGAACAATATGAAGGTAATATTGTCAAAGTAAAATTGAAACAATAGCAGCATATCTATGATTAGACTGAATTATTGCACAGTTTGTATATTGCACTTTACAGTCCTTAAGTGTGTAGGTGAGCTATCTTATTATTGCACATCCATAAAGTAAGCCCCTTGATAGGCTCGTCATGTAACAGACGTCATGGTTCATTTTTCCCAAGAGTTCAACAGTCTAATGGAGAGCGGAAAGAAACTATTTTTAGACTGTTGGTCTTACAATGCAGGCTTCCGTATCTCCTGCCAGAGGATAGGCAAGTGTACAGGCCATTGGCAGGATGTATTGGATCATTGGAAATCTTTTGGCCCTGTCGATGCATCAACATTTGTGTAGATCTTCCAGAGGTGTAAGGGAGGTGCCAATGATTCTTTCTGCTGACTTTAAAACTCTGTTGAGAGCCTTCCAATCCTGATTATTACAGCTCCCATGCCAGATTGCAATGCTGTTGGTCAGGACACTTTCAGTGGTGCCCCTATAAAAGGTCTGAAGTATGGAGCTTGGTAATTTTGCCTTCCTAAGTTTCCTTAGAAAGTGCAAGCATTGCTGAGCTTTTTTGACTGTGCTGGATACATGGACTGACCAGGATAAGTTCTCCTTGAGATGAACACCCAAGAACTTTGTACTCTTGACCCTGTCCACTGTCATCCCTTTCATCACCGGAGGTTTTTGTGGTACTTGAGATCTTCTGAAATCAACAGTCAACTCCTTTGTCTTGCTAACATTCAGTGCTAGATTGATAAACTACTAGTCTGGTGTGACAGCAACAATCTCATTCCTGTAGGCCTCCTCCTCTCCATCTTTGACCAGGCCTATAACAGTGGTGTCATCCACGAATGTGATGATCCTATTCATCTCGTGTGGCCATGCGGTTGTGTGTCAGAGTGAAAAGAGGAGGGCTTAGGACACACCCTTGTTGTACTCCTTGTTGTACTCCTGTGTTCAGGATGATACTTCCGGAACTGTTGTCTCCCACACAAACCTTTTGAGGTCTTTCAGTAAGGAAGCTCCAATTGCATAAATGACAGTCTATGCCCAGTTGAAGTAGCTTCAATATCAGATTCTGAGGGATGACAGTGTTGAAGACCAAACTGAAATCGATGAATAGCAGTCTTGCATAGCAGTTTTTGCCTTCTAAGTGAGTCAGTGTTTCATGGAGAGCTAGTGAGATGGCATCCCCTGTATTGCAATCTGTCCTGTATGTGAATTGCAGTGCGTCCAGTGACACAAGTAAGATTGAGGCTATATGATCTTAGACCAGCCTCTCCAGGCACTTCATTACCGTTGAGGTTAATGCAACTGGTTGGTTGTCATTCAGAGTTGTTGGCTGTGGTTTCTTGGATAGAGGAATGATAAGCCATCTCCTTGAAGCACTTCAGAACACTGGCTCGAAGGAGTGAAGTGCTGAAGATGTCAATAAGTACTGGAGCCAGTTCTGTCACACATTCCCTTAGTACCCTGCCCATGATGTTGTCAGGGCCAGCAACTTTGCTCGGGTTGACATATTTTAGGGTTCTGGTGACATTGATTGTATTGAAGCTCAGCACTTCTGCATCCTTGTCTTTAGGGATTCTGCATGCTGTTGTTTTGTTGTCAGCCTCAAACCTACAGAAGAATTTGTTCAGAAACTCGATGCTATCATCACATAAAGCTGATGTAGGCTTGTAGTCAGTGATGGTTTGAATTCCTTTCCATAGTTGCCTGGTATCCTTCTGATTTTTCTGCCAGAGGATCTTTTCACCTCTTTGATACCTTTTTTCAGTTTGGCTCTGGGCACACTTAAAGTTTCCATATCTTTGGATTTGAAAGCTGCATTTCTTACTTTCAAGAGCTCGTACACATCACTAGTTAGCCAAGGTTTTTGATTTGCCCATATGGTGATAAGTTTGGAGTTTGTTACATCCTCCACACACTTAGAAATGTAAGCTGTGACCGACTCAGTGTATTTTTCCAAGTCAACATGGTTGTTTGTCACATTAGCCTCTCTAAACACTGACCAGTCTGTACAGTCAAAGCAGTCTTATAGAAATGAGATTGCTCCCTCAGGCCAGATCCTTATTTGTTTTCTAGTCGGTGTACTGGTTTTCAGTATGGATTTATAAGCTGGAACCAGCATGATGGTTAGGTGGTTAGAGCTTCCTAGATGTGGGTAAGGTTTTGCTTTATATGCACCTTTGATGTTAGTGTAGGCCTTATCCAGTACATTTACCCCTTTGTGGCAAAGTTTACATGCTGGTGGTAGTGGGGTAATAGTCTTTAGGTTAGTCTGATTGAAGTCTCCTGCAATTACTACAGCATGCTCGGGATTTCTGTTTTGCAGGTCACTTATAGACTGATATAGTATATATTATAGACTGAGTTAAAGCTTATTCTATTTTCCCAGCCTTTTGTTATACAAGTTGATATATTCCTTTATTGTTTTATTTTAAACACCACTGAATACATTTGATCTATTTTTCTCAAAATTACTGGAAGCAGTCTCCTGCAGCAAAGCTGAAACTTGAATTGCCTTTTGCTGAACAGCTGCAGGATTCTTCCCAATCAGAATTTTCTCTCTTCCTTTAGTTGATTCTCTCTGTTTCTCCAAATTTCTTCTTTGCAGTCATTCAAGAAGTGTAATGCGTAGCCATTGAATTCATTTTACCCAAATTGACAGTTTCATTGACATTTTTTTCATATTTGGGAAGCTAAAATCAACCTGTTACTTATGTGTAGCCATCTTGGAAGTCCTGGGTCCCTTTCATTTTTAATAGTTACAAATGTATATATTCCATTTAACACCAACAGTCAGCACTGAAGGAAGAAGCAAATGATACATAAGACTTAAAGTAAGTTTTTTTTTTTTTTTTTTTTTTT
Organism: Protopterus annectens; assembly: GCF_019279795.1. Lineage (NCBI taxonomy): Eukaryota > Metazoa > Chordata > Ceratodontiformes > Protopteridae > Protopterus > Protopterus annectens. The sequence continues at coordinate 1,227,722,985 of NC_056747.1, read as the reverse complement.
TTTTTACAAAAGAAAATACAGTTTAATAAAAACATCCAGAAAAAATGTGTATCTGTATATTTTGTATACCTACAGGTATATAGCTCTCTTTATGTCTCTATCTGTATGTGCATGTGTTTATGTACTATGTGTCTGTGTGTACATACATATGTATAGGTGGCACAGTGACACAATGGATAGCATTGTCACCTCACAGTAAGGTTCCCCGGTTCAATTCTTGGCTGGGGTGCCTTCTTTGTGGAATCTGCATGTCCTACCTGTTCATAGATTCATAGGTTCATACTAGGCTATCTGCCCTAGGGCATTTATAAGCCTAGCCAGAGTGTGTTTGGCTTTCGCCACCCATTTTAAATTAATTTTGCTATGCCCTTTTTCGAGGTTAGTATACTGTGCCTCTGACTAACAGTGACACAGAAGTGATACCTGGGGTAAACCTACGATCTCCCATCCACTCATCAAAATTCCTCTTGAAGAGAGTCAATGAGGGACTCTGCCTAACCTGGACTGGGATTTTATTCTAGAGTGAAGGGAGCCTCTGGGTTATGAATCTGTCCCTCCAGCATGTCCTGTTTATTTCAGTGCTGAGGTTCAAGTCTCTCGAGCGCGTAGCTCGATGGGATTTGGATTTTCTGAGGTGCAGCATGTCCATTAATTCCGGGTTGGACATGGCTTTATACGTCAGGCACAGATCGCCTCCGAGCAGGCGGTATGCCACTGAGTAGAGCTGGAGTTTGTTTAATCGGGCAGCATATGGCATCTGTTTGAGCCCTTCGATCCTCTTGGTGAGGTACTTTTGGGGTCTTTCCAGTTGCTGCAGGTGTCTGGTAAGGTACATCCCAAAAGGGGCATTGTACTCAATTATGGGCCTGATGAGAGATGAGTAAAGAGGCACGATGACCTCCCCTGATCTAGATGTGAATCCGTTCATGATTAGGTGGGCTATATAAAATGTTCTTCTAACCACTTTGGCCACGTGGTTGTCAAATGAGAGATTGCTATCAGTTTGGGTCCCCAGGACCCTAAGTACTTCTTCTGTACTTAATGGATTACCACCTATGTGGTAATTTGTGGGCACTTTGTTTTTGCCAAAGGGGATGACTATACACTTTTTGGCATTTAGCTTGAGGCCATGGCTCTGGCACCAGTTGTCTGTTTCTATGAGGCCCTTTTGGGGGATGCTTGTGTCGGCTGGAGAGTCGATTATGGCACCCAGTTTGCAGTCATCTGCGAACTTGGTCAGCCATAGTCCTTCTGTATTGGCCTGTACCTCCGAGAAATATATACCGAACAAGAGAGGTCCCAGGACTGAGCCTTGTGGGACGCCACTTGTAACTGGTTTGGAGTCTGACATGGCTCCAGCAATTCTAACCATGTGGGTTCTGTCCTTGAGTCAGTTTGCAACCCATCTAGTCACATAGGGGTTTATATTTAAGCTGGTGAGCTTAACTATAATGCCCGAGTGGGGTATTGTATTGAAGGCTTTTGCGAGGTCCAGGTAGGCTGTGTGGACCACCTTCCCCTCGTCAATGGCCTTGGTGACTGTTTCAAAGAAATCGACCAGGTTTAAGAGGCAGGATCTGCCCTTAACAAAGCCGAACTGGGTAGGATCCAGTGTCTGTAGGTCCTCAATATCTTTATTTATGAGGTCCATGATGATCCTTTCCATAGCTTTGCAGACCAAGTTAGTCAGGCTTATGAGGTGATAGTTTCCTTTGTGGAGAGGGACCACTGTTGCTGTACACCACTCTTTGGGTACATATCCTGTAGTAAGGCTGAGACTGAATAGTAGTTTTATGTTTGGGTTCAGCTCTTCTTGGAGTTCATGTAGGACGCAGCCTGGGACACCATCTGGTCCCATTGATGCTGTGTTTTTTGCTTTGGAGAGGGCGGCTCTTACCTGAGTATCTGAGATGTCAGGGGGGCAGCACTCTGCTGGGATAGATATTTGCCCTTTTGGTGGGGGGAGGGGGAGAAGTTTGCGCTGAATCTGTCAGCTAGGATGTTGGCAATGTCTGTGGGTTCGGTGTATTTTTTGTCATTTTGGACTAATTCTGAGCATATCTGGGAATTCCCACCCAGGTTCCTAACATAACTAAAGAAAGCCTTGTGATTATCCTTAGTGTCCTGTGCAATTTTTCTCTCAAAGCTGGCCTTAGACGATTTTATGAGTGCCCGTAGTTTTTTGCTAATACTTATCAGAGATGCCTTCCCTTTTTGGGATTTTGCTCTGTCATGTGGTAGCTTCCTCCTTCTATTGTATAGTTTGTTTATGGCTGGGGTCCACCAGACAAGACGTCTGCCTTTGGAGGACTGGGCCTTGGTTTTATTTGGGATTGCATGATCCAAGCCTTCCTGAAGGTTCATAGAATGTGTTTATAAAGGATTCTGCGGTCTGGGCCGTATTTTCCACAGGCCCGGGGGCTTTGAAGAATTCCACCTCAGTTTTGAGGAGTGTGAAATTCACTTTAGAGAAGTTTTTCACTGTGGTTTTCTGGGCAGGGGTGGGGTCGGGATGTGAATATCCAGTGAGATTAGTTTATGGTCTGATCTTACCAGTGAGGGATACACTTCTGGACTGGAGCATAGAGTACCCATGTTGGTGATGATCAGGTCCAGTATGTTTTCCCCTCTTGTGGGAGTGGTAACAAGTTGTTCCATAGCATTTGAGTTTATAAATTCTAGGAACCTTTGGGCTAGGGTGATGGAGCTAGTGTAATGCTCCCAGTCTGTTTGGGTAGTTGAAGTCGCCCAATATAATGGTGTTTGGAGAGACCTTCATATTTTCCAGTGTTCTCAGGAAGGCCGAGTGGGGTTCCTGGGTTTGGGAGGGTGGTCTGTAGCAGGCTATAAACTGGAAGGCAGTTTTACCCACTGTTAGTTGCACATGGATCGTCTCTGATGCTTCGTGCTGTGCCACCAACCTGGAGGTGTGGGTATCTTTGACGAATATTGATACTTCCCCTCCTTTTGTGGTTCGGTCCAAGTTTTGGGGCCGAAAAGCATGGTATGAGGTATAACCTGGTAGTGCTGGGGTGCTCTCGGGAGCCTTGAACCAGGTTTCTGTTACTGTACAGATATCGATGTTCTCCATGCTAAGGAGAGTTTTGAGTGTGTGCATCTTGAGGTTTAGACTTCTGGCGTTGAGTAGCATTACTCTTAGTTTCTTATCCCTTGTGATACCTATGGAGGTGGGTTTGTCTTTTGAGCCTTGCCTAAAAAAGGCACTATGGGGCTAGCAAGAGCCTTTACCAATATCCGAAAGCCCAGGGGTGACAGATGCAAGCTGTCCCTAGCGAAGCATCGTGGCTTGTCGAGCATGTCATCCCAGGCTGACAGGCATTGGATCCCCTTTGAATGACACCAATACTTAAGCCAATTGTTGAAATTGATCATCTTCTCTTCATATTGTGGCATCATTCTTGGTGAGGGTAAGATGCTAGTCAAGGTCAGGGTCATACCGGCCTGGGCTACATACTCAGAGAGCTCCTCTATGTTTCTTTTCATGTAGTCCAGGGAGGTACGTCTCCGGTCATTCACACCAGCATGGACAATGACTGTGTCATATTTGTACTTGCCTTGGAGTGACCTGAGTGCTTGTGTTATGTGGCGGATCCTAGCGCCCGACAGGCAGTTCACCATGACCTTCTCCTTGTTCAGCCTGGTGAGCGGGACGTCAGTGTGCCTGACGATAGAGTCACCTATTACAAGTGTATCAGGTGTGTTGTTTAGCCTTAAGGGCTGTGACTGTTTGGCACACTGGCTTTGTGAGCTATGTGTTGCATGTGTTTTGTTTTGGGGTAGCGGTTGCTTGGGTGTCTGCTTTGGAGGTCTCTGCTGCTTAGGCAGATTTTTATTTAGAGCCTCCGAGTATGTTTTTGTGTGTTTATGTATTTGGTTTGCTGTCGTGGTAGGTTTATGTGAGACTGGAATTGTAGTGAGTGTGGTTTCCTTCTCCTCCTGACTGGTTACGCCAGTACTGAGTTGAGAGAGCTTAGCCTCCAGTTTGGCTATATATTTGCATCGCTCACATGTGTTGGAATTTGTTGGGAGGAGGAGAGGGTTGTCTGTGTACATGAGGCAGTTGTAACATTGCCTCAGGATTCCCAGATTCACCAGCTGGACCAGAGAGGAGATTGACAACTGACCTTTGGACATGCTAGAATAGTATTGGGAATTCCATTATAATTGAAAAAAGGACCAATGGGGAACAAGGTACTCAAGGGGAGTTTGTGAGGGTGTAGTGCTTTTAATTTTTTAGTGCTGACTTAGTGAGCAAGTGCCAGGTAACTTAAATGCAATGTGTTACAGGTGGACTTCCACTGGGTGCTCTAGTTTCCTCTTACATTCCAAAGACATGCAGAAGGTGGATTGGAGACACTAAATTTGCTGTAGGTGTGTGTGTGTGTGTGTGTGTGTGTGTGTGTGTGTGTGTGTGTGTGTGTGTGTGTGTGTGTGTGTGGTGTAGAAGAACTGCAGCAGGGCTAACCACCCTGTGATATAAACCTTGGCTCTAGATGATTGTCACTGTTGAAGTGACACTCCCAACTCTGTGTGCAAAAGGGGGTTGTGGGTGGATATATGGATATATATAACATGTATTACCTAATCAAACAGTGAATGCTGAAGAGTGAACAGAAAAAAGCAAACATTTTAAGATCAAATCAGAAAATAGTGAAAAACAAAAGACAATATTTTGCACAATTGTGCAAGTCTTCATGTGCCCCCCACATCCCTTGCTAATTACTTATACCCACTCAGTCACATAACAGCAGGGAAAGAGCAAATTCTCAGACCCTGATCTATCATGATTTCACACACAGAGCAGCTGGCAGCTTGTGAGAAAACAAAAACTGTTCTGTTCACTGTTACTAACTAGAGCCATATAATATATATATATATATATATATATATATATATATATATATATATATATATATATGGATCTACTTTCAAATTTCAAATCCCAGAATCCTGAACTACAGAATCTCGAGACCAAAAAGTTGAACACTCAATTAATTGAAACTCCAAAACATCAACAGCCAAAATGTCGAAAAACACAAAACAAAACCTACCTCCTTGCTGTCCAGTAATACAAACTACACCAACAAACAAAAGCAAGAAATAACTCTGCATTTAAGCAGGGGAGCAAGCCCTCCTGCACCCCCCACACACCCTGCTATTAAACTATACCAACTCCAAAACTGCACTACAATGACAAAATGGTAAATGTCCTGGTACAAGCTGTACAGGTACATGTGTAATGTTTGACAGATCCTATTCTGTACATATCAACGATGTAGCTGTTAAACACTTTACTGGTCACTAAAAATGAAAGTTACCTTTCAGTTAAAAAAAAATCCTACATTTCCCTTTACACAATCCAACCTAAACACTACACTTACCCTTCAACATTAAAAAGCAGACTTTCCTTTTCATACTTTACAAAACTCCACACCAACCTCATGGCTGCCATACCTTTTTCCAAAGACTACAACACCTTAAAGTGATACAGTACTATAATTAACTACTGTTTGAGATTCTAACATATATTATGTACTTTCAGTAAAATGAACTTTCAACATACTGGTCTAGAGATTTTGAACTTTGGGATTCTGGGTATTCAACATTTGAAAGTATTTATTTATTTATTTCCAGTTTGGTGACCGGGGAGGTCCAAAAAGCTTCATAGTACAAAATATAAACTACATAATACAGAATACATAGTACAAAGTAGAAGCAACATAGTTCAAAGTGAACAAGAGTCAATACATAGTTAATAAAAGGCGCAGTAAGCATCTTGTGGGTATAAAATGGCAAGTAAGAACAGTTGGACTGCAATATATATAGATATATACAGTATATCTTACATATTTACATGTTTGTAGGTTGAGAACAGTTGTAGAGGGTAGAATTTGTTCGTAGGCTAGAAATGTTAGATAGTGATCTGAGAGTAGTTATTGGGGAATAGATCCCTGGTAAGTAAGGGAAATGGGACTCTGGATGTGATAAGTTAGGTAGGTAGTATGCAATTGCACTTCCAGCTATGGGAGAGGTGAGAATGAAGCTGGATTTTGAAGAGTTCAAAGTTTTCAGAGATTCTTAGAGATGGAGGGAGGGAGTTCCATTTTTTGGCTAAGGTAACGGATAGAAGTAGCTGTCCAGCAGGACGATTTGGTTTATACACTGAGATTAGGTTTTGGAGGGCAGATCTTAGGGGTCTGAGAGGGGTATATGAAGGTAAAATGTTAGCAAGTGCTGGACATGCATTACATTTGAAAATAAGCTTGTGGGCTGTACAGAGTTGGAGGTAGTTCAGGTAATTGGGAAGTTCTAGCCATTTCAGCTGATGAAGGTGTATACAGTGGAGAGTAGAGAATTTGGATAAGGCTGCAAACTTTGAGATTTTGTTGTAGCAGCTTTCTAGTTTAGAAGTGTTAGAGGAAGATAGGTTGGTTAGTAAGGGAGCACCATACATCAGAGAGGGTAGTAAGTAGGTTGAGGCCAGGGTCTGTTTAGTTAAGGGGGAGAGGAAGTGTGAGTTTCTGTACAGCATGCCAAGTTTCTGATGTGTTTTTTTAATATTTAGTTGAATGTGGGAATCAAATTTTAGATTCTCATCAATAGTAACCCCAAGAAGTTTGGCAAAAGGGACAATTTCTATAGTGGATTTAGCATAGGCTGATAATTTTGAAGGAGGTTTTGTCAAGAAGGATAGATTTTGAAGGGGTGAATAGTAGGATTTTAGATTTATTGGCATTTAGAGAGAGATGGTTTTGAAGCATCCAGTTCTCAGTAGTTGAGAAAGCAGTTTGAGTTATAGTTTTGAGCTCAAGGAGGTTGGAGGCAGAGCTGACCAGTGTGGCGTCATCTGCGTATTGTACTATTCTGGTGTTGGGAATTGATGTGTGGAAATCATTAATGAAAATATTAAAGAGCATAGGGCCGAGTATGGATCACTGGGGTACCCCAGTTGGGGTGGGAAGGAAGGCAGAGGTACCAGTTTTCCATTTCACAGCCTGGGATCTATCAGAGAGGTAGCTGCTAAACCAGCTGATGGTGTTTTGTGAGAGGTTAAGTTTAGAGAGATGTGTAAGGAGGTGGGTATGGGAGACAGTATAAAAAGCTTTGGAGAGGTCGAGGAGGACTGTGGATACTAGATTTTCGGAGTCACAGGCGTGGTTTACTATGTTTAGGAATGAAAGAGCTGTCATTGTACTATGGCCAAGATGAAACCCATGTTGGGTTGGGGTGAGGAGTTCGTTATTTGTGAGGAATGGCATTAGCTGGAGGTGGATACATTTCTCAAGAAGTTTTGAAATAGGGGATAGTATTGCTATGGGTCGGAAGTTGGAGAGGTTATTATTTTTGCCTCCTTTGTGGAGGGGTTGGATGAAGGCAGAATGCCATAGTTTAGGGACATACGATTCTGTGATAAGTATACTAATGGGAATGTCAATGCTGTCTGCTGCTAGTTTTAGAAAGCTAGAGGGGATATTGTCAGGGGCATTGGAGCAAGGCTTAAGTTTAGAGAGAAGTTTCTTTATGTATGAAGTGGGGATGGGTTTGAGATGAAAAGTAGGAGAGTTTAGGATGGGAGATTGGGGAGAGGATTTGAGGTGGGGGGAGGAGTTGTTGCTAGGGAAGGTTTTGGTAAGTTCTGCTATGGAGTTAGTAAAGAAAGAGTT